>NW_016166821.1:0-23124 GCF_001687245.7 Rhagoletis zephyria | reverse complement strand
TTAGCAACTTTTTTTTTTTGTATGGGGACCGACCCAGTCTAGTGTATATCTTGGTTTTTTATAATTTACCAATCGGCGGAAAATTTAAAAAAATCGGACAATAACAAAAGCTTCAATAAATCAGTAAATATTAACGCNTCGGACAATAACAAAAGCTTCAATAAATCAGTAAATATTAACGCTTATTTAATCAAAATTAATGCTTGCAACAATTCTTTACCAGTAAATATGTTTAGGATAAAATTTTGGAAAATGGGCGTTGGACCCCCCACTTATGATCACATATATGTATCTCGGTAACCGTTGTACCAATTTGTACCAAACTCGGTATGATTATTGTTTTTGCCACATAAAAGTAAAACGTTGAAAATTATTGAAATCGGACTGAAATTGAGGCCGCCTTTCAAATAACGGTAAATTTCTGAAATGTTTGAAACTTCAATATTTCGAAATTTAAGGACGCTAATTTACTCAAAATTTATACACCGCGGCTTACCATGTAGCGGTAGGTTTCGGAAAGGTGAAAAAACATATATTTAATACTTGCGCCGGGTATTTAATGTTCGGCTCCGCCCGAACTTAGACTTTCTTACATTTTTTTAATTTTTTTTCTTCGTAGATATTATCTTTTAATGTTTGGATTTTTTCATGATTCTGACTAATCATGTTTGCCTTCAAATCGTTTTATCTCAGGTTCTGCTCGTCACAGAGACTTCGCCTTAACGTCATTTTAAAGCTAAGGAAACGGGATTTACATTCGTAAAAGGTGGTCATGATTGTCCGAAAGCTAACTTAGCTATTAACTGTTGAATTTTTTGAAATTCATTGCATATTCAACACATTTATTAAGCTTCAGGCCGTTTTTAGTGAAAAAACTATTGCGGATTAACAACAATAATTTATAAAAATAGTGGAAGTGATAGCTATTTCGGATATCACCACCATCAGACTTCTACAGTGGAATTCGATCCAACGACCCTAACTGACCCAGCCAGTTGCCTACGCACTGTGCTTAGTTCGCCTTATAAACTGTTGTTGCTTTTTCCACTTTTTTCATGTGAGCCAACGGCAATCACGCGCAGCTATTCCGCTGCTATTCACACTTAATCATGTGGTTGTTGGTTTTTGTTAATATTAATATTTTTTAGAATGTTAAAATTTTTTAGGTGTTGATTTGCATAGTGAAAACCAATAAATTAGGTATTTAAAACAACAAACGGCCGCTGTGGTGTAGTGGTAAGCAGTGCGCGCTTCCACTCCGCAACGCCTGGGTTCAAACCCTGGTCAAAGTAACATCGCAAAAATATAGAAAAAAGGTTTTTTTTAACAGCGGTCGTCCGTCGGCAGGCAATGGCAAACCTCCGAGTGTATTTCTGCCATGAAAATCAGTTTCTCATAAAAATACAATCGCCGTTCGGAGTCGGCGTAAAACTGTAGGTCCCTCCGCTTTGTGTGACAACAACAAGGCGCACGCCACAAATTGGAGGAGAAGCTCGGCCAAACACTAACATATGTATAAGCGCCAATCTATTATTATTATTATTAAAACAACACCATCGTAATCCTTGTTTGATTCCCCATAAAAAACACGGTTCAAAAAGTGGGCGTTTTTTCAAGAACTATTTTTGAAATATATTTTTTTTTTGTATGTCGAGATGGTTTATTTTTTGAGAGTAAAAAATGTGTTGTAATTTGTTTTCGAAAACTTATGATTAGATATATTTAGCAAGGTGTTAAAAATTGGGTTTGTGCCAAAAATTTTAATTTTATTGCGTATTTCGATAGAATACCTATCCAGAAATAGTTTTTGTACGGTAAGATTTTTCTTTAATTCGAAAAACCCATCGAAATGGGCGTGGCAATTGTAGGACTAAAATTAGCCAAACGCAGATTTTATTGCGGTTTTCGGCAGAATGTCCCCTCGTGTGCATCCAGAGATTACAATATCCTTCTCATCACTGAAATATAAGAATCCGACCCGTTTACTACTTATTTTTAATTTCTGAAACTTAAGTGTTAATTTCTCTTTCAAACGGCAGATGCTGTTGGCGAAATTACAAAATATTCAGGACAAGGTTTTGCCAAACTTTTTGTGAATTTTTGGTAATTTTCTATCAAAATATATGTAATCATTTTGACGTTAATGTAACTGCTACGCATATGTGTATGGGCTACGTGTGCATACAAACATTTGATTATTAATTCTAATTCATTGAGTACTTTATGACCAGCATGCTAGAAAAAGGAAAAAGCCATGCTGGCGCTCATGAATCCAAATTGTTTAAGGTGACCACACCCCAGCTGGGCAAGCAGGCGCTGGCAAAGATCCAAAAAAAAAAATCGCTGGCGACGTCTACAAATATACATATGTATGTATGTATGTATTTACGTGCCATTTCAACTCGCTCGCCACCTTTTTCTTGAATGGTGATATGTTTTTTTTGTAGCTTGTTATTATTAATTTTGTTGTTGTTATTATTGCTATTTCGTATGGTTTATGAGTGCGCGCGTACGCACAGCGTGTTGCCAATGCGTAAGTTGTTAACAAGATTGCCACACGTACCGATAGCAGACATCATGGTGTAACCAAGCATACCAGCAAGCGCAGGGACAGACACACCACACACACATACATATATTTATTTATTTGTAAAAGCTTGTTTTAAATTAGCTACTAATATTCAATTTCTTATCGTTCGTTCTTTTAAATTAAAATTTTTTTATTTTTTGTGTCTATAACTGTTTTACGTTCAAGCGTTCCTGTGGCGTTGTTGTTTAATCACTTCCAAAGCTGACTGAGATTTTTGTGAATGAATTTTGTGTACGTGAAATGCTTTGAGTTGACCAAACCATTGATTTTTGTATTTAATTCTGTATTTTTTTAGCTTTTTGTTAGCTTTTTTGTTAATCATAGCTTTTATGCGCACCCAGGTGGTTGTTGGCATTGTTGCTGCACACGTTCATGCTGCTTTCGTATATGTTTTTTTTTTTTTTTTTTTTTGAATGGAAAAAAAATAATAATTTACATAATTTTATTGATTTTTAAGAGTCTTTTTCCATTGTTGACCACTTCAGCCGGCTTGACAGGCCCATTGGGCCCATTGAGTGTATCACCGCAAGCTGGCTGGGAGTCGTTGGGGCTGTTGCTGGTTGAGCAGCCCGTTTGGCGTTTGGCCAGCCAGCCGGTGCTTGGTCGTCTTTTTGGCCCGCGGCTGTTAGCTTTTCAATATTGGGTATTAAAATTTTTCAGCATAAATTTAGCTAAGAAAGAGTGTCAACTCAACATAATGTCTCTGACACGGTTTCAGCTTTGATATGCATACAAGAACGTGTTTTTTTTTTTTTGCTTTTTTCCGTGTTTCTTTTACGCATTTCTGCATTTCGTTGGAGACTATTGGAAATCAGTGGTTATATTTTTATTGATTTTTACTAAACAACTCAGGAGGCGCGCTCTTACTATTGCCTGAACTGACGAGTAAATTATAATGTAGTATTTATTGTCAAGTTGAAAAAGTGCAAAAGAAAGAAGTGCAAAAGAAAGCAGAAGCATACTCAGAGAAAATAGTTGTGTGCAAATGTAACTGTTAGAAACTTTTTTTCTAATTTAAGAAGGTGCTTAGAACAAGGTTTGAATCTAGGCTCTGCATAGAGATCTGTGAAGTTGGTATTAGGTATGACGCAAAAGCACAAAAAAAAACTATAGCTTTTCGATAGTTCTAGAGTTCTTGAAAATGAAAAAAGAAAAGTTCTGGATATTTTGACAAAAAAAAATTCAAAATTCTTGTATGCCAGATTCAGGCAGCACTTGTCACCAAAAGACAAATAAAAAACTGTTCTGAGTAGCTTTTCCATAGTTCAAGAGTTCCCAAAATGGAAAAGGAAAGTTCTGCAAAATTACGTCCGAAAAGAAATTTTCGAAAAAGTTGAATGTTTGAAAAAGCTAAAAATTTCCACAGTTCTGGTGCTCCTCAAAAAGAAAAAAATGATCTACAAAATTACTCCAAGAAAAAAAAAACATTTTTTTTTGCAAAACAATCGAAAAAGTTAAATGTTTGAAAAAAAAATTAGATTTGTTCAAGGCAGCTTTTCAATAGTTCTAGAGTTCCTGAGAAGGAAAATCAAAAGTTCTGCAATATAACATCGAAACAAAAATTGTATAAAAAGTTGAATGTTTGAAAAAACGAAAAATTAAAACTGTTATGAGTAGCTTTTCAATAGTTCCAAAACTCCTCAAAAATTGTATGGCCTTATTCATAAAAAATAAAATAGATTTATAGAGCTCTATAAAGTGATATTTTCGTACAAATTTTTGATTTATAAAGCAGTTAAAGTGTTCTTTATTTTTTATGAATTTGGGTGTTAATTTTTATTTTTTCAAATATAGAATTTTTTCGACTTTTTTGAAAAAAAAATGTTTTTGTTTTTCTTTTCAGGAACTCTCGGTCTATTGAAAAGCTGCTCAGAAAGTTTTAAATTTTTTTTCAAACATTCAAGTTTTTCAAATTGTTTGAAACCTTTTCTTTTGGCGTAATTTTATAGAACTCTGTTTTCCTTTTCAAGAACTTCAAAACTATTGAAAAGCTATTCACAACAAACTTAGTTTTTAGTTTTTTTAACTTTAACTTTTTCGACTTTTTTGATCGGCGTAATTTTCCAGAACTTTATTTTTCCTTCTCAGGAAATAAACTATTGAAAAGCTACGCAGAGCAGTTTTAGTTTAAAAATTTTTCAAACATTCAACTTTTTCGCCTTTTTTAATTTTTTTTTATTATTTTCGGCGTCATTTTGAGGAACTTTTTTTCCTTTTCAAGAACTCCAGAACTATTGAAAAGCTACTCAGGTTTTTTGTTTGCCTTTTTGCGTCATACAGTATACAAACTGCCCCACAGACATTCGCTTTTTTCCAAGCGAAATTATAAAAAATTTTAAGGCATGCAGCAGGGCACTGTGCCATTACACCGATGCTATTTTTGCAGTTTACGCCGCTATCTGCATGCATACATTTTTAATATTATTATTTTTTTTTTACCTTTTAATTCATCATATTTCTTTCGATTTGCTTTCGGTTGATTATAACCAACTGCTGAATATTGCTGTTGGCCATCACGACAATTTGTGCATTGACTGACCGCTCGCTGCCATGGTTGGGGTTGGTGCGCTGGGGTTGAGGTCGGATGTAGTGGGCTCAAAACAACATTGCAATTCGCATGTGTAGCTAATAACTGTTTTTTCTTTACATTTGCATTTTTATTTGCACAATTTCAACATACATATGTACATATGTATGTACGTGTACTTTATTGCAATTGTTATTGGCTTTGAAAATCGTGCGCATACATATGTTAATTACCCTAAGGGGGTGCTATTTTTGAAGTTGCCAATTTGTGAATTAAGTATAGGTTAAGAGAACTATGGTACCGGTACGAACATACGATTGTTTTTATTTATAGCGATTGTTGCTAATTTGTGATTTTGTGTTTTTTTTCGCTTTCTGAATTATGTTAGCAGTTTTGCATTGAATATTATTTGAATGCAGTCGCAAGTCATATACTAAAATTTTGCTAATATTTTTGTACTTACATATGTATATTAATATGTGGAATAGTAATTTTCTGTCTTTTAGTGAATTTTTTTTTTTTGTTGTTTGCTGAACAAAGTACAGTATTTTTTATGTAAATTTTCCACAGACTTTAATTTTTATTGTAAAATAAATTTTAAACGCAATTAGTTTTTCTCGTGAAATCCATTTTAAATCTACTTACATCATATTCATTTAAAGTGAACATACCTGAAAATAAAGAAAGTAAAATTTATCCATCAATAAACAAAAAAAAACTATGAAAATAAATTTAAAAAAATATTTATGAAAATTATATATTTAACCGTGCTTCAGTATACCTTAACGAATTCAAAATATAATTACAAATAAAATGTTACAAATTCTAAATGAAGCACAACGCAATTTCGGTGTACACTGACTCTAACAATTGTTCACAATGCTTGTCAAGTCAATTTTTTTGTTGTTGTTTTTTTTTTTGCTTTTTGTGGTGGTGCGGGAAGGGTCTCGCACGCATTACCAAGGGACTTCTTTTGAAGATACTGTAAAGACTGATTGATCTGCACTTAGGAAATGGGCCAGTCTTTTTTTTGCTGGAAGGAATTCGCGGTTGGTGCCTTCCTTGGCATAGCGGTGGCTTTTAGAACCGTCTTGCTTGAGCCTATGGTAAACTCCCTAAATAAACTAGAGCCAGCCGACTTTGTAAGGATTATTTACCTTATGCTTTTCAACTGAATTGTTGCAGCAGAATGGGGCAGCGCTTCAAACCGGGCATGTGCGAGTAGAGGTACCCCTCAAGGGGGAGTTGCTTTGGGTTGTTAGTGGCTCTGGATCTTTCACCACCCACATTCAATCGATAGAGCACTGGGAGGGGTGTAGCATCTGGAATCGGGGACCTGTAAACATATTTACGAACGAATCGAAGCTGAATGATAGGGTAAGAAAAGGTGCGCTAGGCGAAGACCTTGGAATGGACCGGAGGCGGTCCAGGGAACCCTTGAGACTAAGCAAGTTACACCTCCCGCTATAAGTGAGACTTCTAACTGATCATTACCTATAGGTAAGCGTGTAATAAGGCTAAATATCATCGATGACCCTTACTGCACCAGCTGTATGGACCACCTGCCGCTCTGGTGCTCTGCTTTTGTGAACCTAAGGTTCAAGCACCTGACTTCAACAAAATGCACAGGGTATAAATTTGTGGGAATATTTTTTTACAGGATATTTTTGGACCACGGAAACCATTTTCGATAATTCGGAAAGGTGGTAGGTACCCTTACCAATTTGGTTTAGTTCCGATCATTTATTTATAAAGGAACTAACGGCAGTCCAAAATTTGTATATGAGCATTGAAGACGTTATTTTTGTTTTTGTTTTTTTGTTGCTTAACAATTATTTGTTTTCTTATTCCGTGGACTAGGACTTCGCCATATACATGGAATTATATGGAATTTTCACATATGGTACTGAAAAAGGAAATTTACATACATATACATATGTACACGGGAAATTCCAAGTCAACGGAATAAAAAAGTGTAAAACCCAATTGTTGATGGCAGTTATAATTCGGTTGATATGAATTTTCCGTATACTACCCTGGCCACCTTTACTTCAATTACTCTTCAAATTTAGTTCATACAAGCTTGCAGCAGAAATATTTCAAAGTGTTTGAACTAAAGGTGGGCCGGGTAGTATACATATGTACATATGTGTATATGCTTATTTTCCAGTATTTTTTTCTAGGAGTTCCCTGCGAGAACTTTTTCTCATAAAATTTTGACAAAAACCTTATTTTTTGTTCGTTTTTCATTATCTCCTCGTAGGTATATTCGATTTTAGAAAAAAAAGTCATAGCCTTATGTATGTATTAATATATCGATGGCTGAGTGGAAGATCGACCTATCTCGGCAGCCAGTTCGAAAACATTCTATCTCAAAAAACTTTTCAAGAACGCCCTATTTCAGAATTCGTTTCAAAAGCGCCCTATCTCATTTGCCGATTCAAAAACGCCCTATATCAGCATATTTTCAATACATTTTGAAGTGAGATAGGGCGGTTTTGAACCGAATTTTGAGACAAGGTGTTTTTCAATAAAATTCTGAAATAGGGCGTTCTTGAAAAGTTTTTTGAGACAGAGCGTTTTCGAACTGGCAGCCGAGATAGGTCGATCTTCCACTCAGCCATCGATATAATATTCATAGTTATGTATGTATTTATGTACATTAGTGTGTACCACATTTGAGATCAGCGTCCAAAAAATCCATAATTGATATGAAACAAATAAGTTCTTTTTATAGAATTATAGGCTCTTTTTTCCCCACTTTTTGAAAAATTGTATATATTAGCGTATGTATCCGATTTTAAAACATTTTCGCAGAGAACGTTTTTATGACCAAGCGCAGCTATCTTGAGGGAGTCTTGCTTGGTGGCTTACAAAAACTTAGTCGCCATACAAATAAGGCGCACACTAATGTATCTGCGAGTTCGCGTATTGCGGTCATTCGTCATGCGCATACAAGCAGAACAGCAGTAAATAGATAGCAATACAAATAACAAAAAAAACAACAACTGCACAGAAAAACCAATAAGACTAGCAGCAAAAGCAATTATCTACAACCACTAATGTGAGAGTTTCATAGCGTGTAGCAACTACAACAACGGTAGCCGTAACAACAACAATGACAGTAATGAAAATACATAGCAATTGTATTTAAGACAAGAAAAAAAAAGTAATAATGGCGACAATAACTGCAACAACATGCCGACTAGTTTAATAAATAGAGCCCAAAGCGGCTACACCATACATACTACATACATACAGATGTACACCGCCATCAGCGGTCAGCGCCAACGTGAGCGCCATCACCATTGCTGGTGGTTTTGGTTGGTAGGTATGTATGTATGTACATATGTCTGCACATATGCATTAATACATGCACGCACATCTACCAAATATAAAGAGATACATTAGGCAGAGCCAAAAAATCTACTATGTATTTCTTTTTTTATATCTTGTAAAATACTTTCGGTGCAGTGAAAAAAGCGGTCTGTCAAAAGCAAAGCCTTAATACAGAGATTTAGAGTACTCTCATCGCGAATTTCTATTTTCCATAAGGGGAGGTTTGAGGGGTTTCGGGTACAGCTCAATGTTCAACTGAAAAAGTTGTATTATATATGTATGTGTGTATAAGGGTGGTCCTTAAATGTAGGAAGCATATTTTTAAAGCAGATTTCCTAAGCCTCAACCCCTACGTCGATGCTACTATAGTCGAAGATATCAGATATAAATTTTGGTTCTGACTGGAGACGGTTAAGGCGTGTCGCACAGGGCGCAAAGTTCAGATTCTTCTATGGAGACTCAAAAATTTAAATTTTTTCCTTTCAGTCACTAGAATTTTAGCTAGTTTTGGGATTACCATGAGCTGGTATTGTTTCAAATCGGATAAAATACTACAGTAACTCTTACTATAATACATTTGCTTTTGAAAAACACACAACAGATATAGCGATTTCGACCATAATTGAACACGATTTTTCAAGCAGGTGGCAACCTTCCTCAAAAAATATGTTCAGCAGTAAACTGTTCTGAACCTCTTCAGTTTGATACCCAAATTGCAATATATAATGTATCTTATCAATTAAATTTTATTAAAAGTTGCAAACAGATGGCAACCCACAACAAAAATTATTTTCGGCTGTAAGCCTTCTTAAACTCTTTTTATTTGGTTGCCATATTGCAATATTTACTTTATCGTATCAATTTAATTAAACTGCAATTTTCAAACAGGTGGCAACTCTCTAAGTTTTTCTTTTCTTTTTTGTATTTTAAGTTAGACCTTTAGCAATAGCGTCGGTGAAAACTGCATTAAATGTCATGCACTAGTTTTTGAGTAATGCGCGTACAAACATACAGACATACAAAACTTCTAAAAATTGTTGATTTGTCTGCTTTTTTGCAATTTTATTATATGTAAAGAAGCGGAAGTGCTGCTAGGTTATCAGGATTTCGAAAACTAATAATAGTACATTTGTTTACAACCACTCTAATGTATATACATACCTTCTACTTATTTACGTGTCTTCGATTGTGTAGGCAAAATGGATAAAAATGGCAATAATTTTAACAATGGCAACAACAACAACACTGTATATATTTACCATTTCAATAGTCGTAACAACAAATTGACAATACTAATAGCAAACATTTCCCATTTGTTGCTATTGTTATTGGCATTGTCACTGGTTGTTAATTGTGTTTTGCTATTGGCATTTTATTTTATTGTCGTTGTTTTTTTCCAAACTGCTGTCGCTGTCATTATAAAACTAAAATGTCGTTTTTTCTCGCATGCCATTTGTTATATTGTAAATATACATATGTATACACCCTGCAGGAAATTTAATTAATTAGAAAGTAATTTATAAACTATTTTATCTTCAATGATAACTAATTGAAATTCTCACTTTTTCCCCTGCAACGAACTGATTTATTTAACATGGCGATGTCTTAGGAAGCAGTCAGTTTACTTTTACTGCAACTGTTTTCAACTACTTGAAAATGCATTTTGAATACGCTTTTGTTCTGCATTTCACAGATGCTTTTTCATATTTGAAAGACAAAAAAAAATTATTATAATTTTCACATGTTGCTTCTGTGGGGGCTGGAACCCGGACCTTCTGGCAGCTAACAAGTAACAGCAAGCATCTCTGCACGCTCAGATACAGCCAGACATTTAAATGTGTGTTCAAATATGCGGTTTGAATTGTGTGCAAGCAGGGTGCACTTTACAATAATTTGAGTAAGGATTTTTTTCTACACCGAATTTGAGTAAAATGAGTACATTACAAATTTTTTAAATTTTTTTAGAAATTTTTTGAGTATGAAGTTTTGTAGCCCATTAAATTAAAGGGCAAGTTTTAATCGATTGCAAAACCGGTGTTAATTTTTCTTTGATATTCTCTGAAAACGGTTTTGTTCATTTTCTTCCATAAGAAAAAAGTGCAAAACGCCGTCAGCAAAGGAATATTAAAAATCAACGCAATTTTGCTGTAGCTTAAAACTTGCACTTTATTACACTAAAATTTAGTAGGCTATAAAACTGCGTACTCAAAAAAATTCTAAAAAAAATAAAAAAATTTTTAAATTTGTAATGTATTCATTTTACTCAACTTCAGCGTAGCGAAAAATTCATAACTCAAATTATTGTAGAGTGCATCCTATAATACTATACTTAAATATTGCGTAATGCTCAGAGCTACCACCGTGATTTTTTTTCATTTCTTTTGAGATGGCATATTTTCAAAAACTAATTTCTTTTTTATCAAAAAATTTGAATATGAAAAATGTTTCAAGAAAAAAAAATTTAAATATTTCTTTTCACAGAGATTTTTGATGTGTGTATGTGTGATTTTTTTTCTATTGAATCGATTTGTTTCTGTTTTTGTAAAAATAGTAAAAATTTATCAATCAAGCTCAAATTTCATATTTATTTATTATTTTATGTTTATGTATCAACCCTAAATATTTTAAACAAATCAAACACACAGTGTGAACACCAGCCGTTTTGGTATGGAACGCCCCATATATATAAGTATTAAGGTGCACGCCCTCCCTACCAAAAAAAAAAAATTATATGTTAAAACTTCCCCGGTAGAAAAATACCAACTTTTTTGGTGATGCATCCTAGTACATACAAACATATATGCATGTATTACTTATATGAATACATACATATGTATATACAAATGTACATATATGTATATTCTTACATACATATGTACGCGCATATACTCGTTGTCTATAGCTCTCTGTTCAACCGAAGTCTTTTCTTTACGCTTTTGTCTCGCTTTTTCAACGTTTTTTTCGCTGCTTTTTTTATTTTTGCGGTTCACAATTTCTGTCATTTTGTTTCTATCCGCTTTTTTTTTTGTTTTTGCTACCGCATTATTAGATACTTTTTGCTTCACGCTATCATAGTTTCTGTTATTGTGACTTTTTATTGTTGTTGCTTTTATGTGTTGTTGTTGTTACTTTTATATGTTGTTGTTTATGTTATGTGTTATTTTTTTTTTTAAATAAAATTTGATTTGCTGCCGCTTTGCATGCTCTGCTGTGATGCCATTATTGTTGTTGGTTGGCATTGCTGTTGATGTCTGACGGAAGGGGAGCAGGTTTATTTTCATTCCGCACGCCATTTTTCTATTTTTTCCAAGCTTTGTATGCGACATTAATTTCTAGCTATTTTTTACGCTCGTTTTAGTTTTATGAGCAGTCAGCATTGTACGTTTGACTTAAACAAATATGTACATATATTTTGTTAAAGTTGAGTTAGTAGATTAATTGTGTATGCATACAAATGTGTTAGTATAAAATATGTACATACATGCATACATACATACATATATGCCATTAATAGTGTGGCGAGTTACATTTCTTCTAAATGGCGTAGCTTTTGTGAGAATATCTACTGTGAAATTGTTATCGTGTAAACTGCGCATGTCTGTTAGAACAAAGTTAAGCACATACAATATTTACATGCATATATATATATACATATACATTTGCTAGAGAATATTTTATTATACACACAGAAACTAATGCCTGGAAGTACTATGAGCATAGCTACAACATCGTGCCTACATACATACATTCATACATACAGTGCTATAGATTACAAATGGCTTTGTATGTACGCCATTTTAGTTCGCCTCTGTTGGGAATACATACATGACAAAAGCTTGAGTTTTGAAAATGAATGCACCACGATTTCTTATTTATAAATTTTGATTAAAGCAAGTTGGTTTTAAAGCACTTTTTCATTACTTTAATTCTTTCCTTACCGAATTTTTCGGGGCGGAAAAAAACTACATTTTTTTCCAAGGACGGCTAATAAAAAATTTGAAAATATATACGATAGATTTTTTGAAAGCAATATTTTTACAAAGTACGTTTGTTTAACTGGTCCAAATGATCGCATGTCTACCGTAAGACGGAAATGGTAAAAATATGTAGGAACTAGTTGTTTTACTCTACTTTGGCAGCTAATACCTCCAAGTTTGGGAGAGTTCCTACTTCTAGGCGACAAATACATTACTGTCCATTGTTGACCCATCCATGTAAACTTTCACGGAGTCTACCATCCTCATGCTCTCATGCCTGTCTGTCTTCGATCTGAATAGTGTGAAATTTTACTCTTGTCTTAGGTTATTTATGAAATTGCGTTTAATAACTATTTGACACAAAATCTGCAGTCCGGCTCTGCAAAAAGTCCCAAATTGCCAAGATGGCATCTGAACTTGCGCTGCCTTAGATTTAAAAGTAGTTCCGAAGTAGGTACCCCTAGTGGGAGTTAGAACCTCTTAGATTGAGTTTTTCCCTTTTTCTTAAACCAAGCGTGGCCTGCTTGTGCGTTTTGAAAGAGTACATGGCTTTTAATGNTCTTTAGTTGTCGTATCCATTCTTTTCTTTCCAGTTTCTTTCATACCTTTTTTCAGCTCACTAGCTCGAATCGTTTCCAATGTCTAGGATGTCAAATAGCTCCTTACGAGTGGAAAAAAGATATGATGTGATTCCACCCTATTGCGGCTAAAATTGAGGCTTTGTGAGCCTAAGGTTCTCCATTGTTTGCTATTTGGACCTACGCAGTAGTCAAGAGTTCCCATTTCCAATTAGAATCGATCGTTCAATCGCCAATCGACTGTTCAATGGTGAGTGAAGAGAAGACGCTTGTGGCCAATACAAGAATGCAGTGGTTCATGTTTCCAGGAGAACTCAAAAGTTCCAAGAGTTTGAAAGCACCGTAAGTAGCTCACTAAACATAAAGAATGCAGCTATTATACACCATTGATAGCTTGGATGATTAATTATAAAGTCGCAGTGAAAACAGATTCAACGCTACTCAATGCATATGTGGATTTTCCAATTTTCTTTAAACACTAACTATGTATTTGCTATGATCACTTACTGTTTTGCATGTGTGTGTGTGCGAACGCGATTAATTTTGGCGCAAGTCATGCGTTGGGGTCACTTGGCAATCACAGTGGCAGCTGAGTAGCCATACATTTGTACATAGTTGGTCATAGCAGGCTACAACAGTTTGGCTATTATGAGTTCAGCTACTTGGCTGTTACCAACTGTCCATCATTCACTTGTGCTCGTCGGCGTATACATTGCATACACTACACTTCAAGTATGTTTATGACGTATTTTGAATGATTGCAGCCGAGCAGGAGGTCTATTGAAATGTATGTTTGTATGTAAGTACATATGTATATAAATATATCTGCAACTTGCGAATTCATCACTCTTTGCTAGATGCTATAAAATAAGGATGTTCATATGAGCGTATGCATGTGTGCAGGCTTTGTGAACCTGACTGTCTGGTTGCCTTTTATTTGTGAATTGACCGCATTTTTTGCTTACTGCGCAGAGTTGCATGTAAAGGTTCTCTAATGATTTTTGATTAAATGAATTGTTGCGCGCGCATTGGCGTTTGGCGTCTTTGGTTTTCACTAATTCTTTTTTTTTTTTCATTTTCATTGGTGCGCAATGTCAAAGGTGACGCATTGCTGATGGACTACGCAACTGTAGCTGGTGTTGTTATAAGCGCTACTGGCAACAATTGCTGCTTGCTGTTCAAAGCAACTAGCAACTTTTGCATCACAGTTGGCTACCAGTTCGTAACTACATAACTGTGTTGCTGTTGTTGCTGCACTAAAGATTTATGCGCGATAGCGGTAGCCTTTTTGAACTGCATGAATTGCCATTTAATAAATCAACTCAACTACTCACGAATTTGAAATGAGTAATTGCATAAATTTCGTTCATGTATGTAAATGCGAGAGTTTTGTAAATGTATGCAAGCATGTCCAACATACATATGAAGCTGTTAATATTTTAACGTCAGTGGAATTAATTAAAATTCGCGAAAAAAGATCGATAGTAATTGACTATATTTTGATCGCCCAATTCTGGCACCTGTTCGCTGAGGGTGTAACTTAAATTAAATATTCGAATATATCGTCACTTTTATGCCAGAAGCATTAATGTGCAGATTTATCAGTTTTGGGTTATTGGGTCGACTTGATTAACCCTTGGATGCGTACACGGAAACCACATATTTTACAATTCCAATTGCACAAATGTAGAGTTAAGTCTTTTGATCTTTCATCTTTAATCTTTAATCTTTAATCTTTAATCTTTAATCTTTAATCTTTAATCTTTAATCTTTAATCTTTAATCTTTAATCTTTAATCTTTAATCTTTAATCTTTAATCTTTAATCTTTAATCTTTAATCTTTAATCTTTAATCTTTAATCTTTAATCTTTAATCTTTAATCTTTAATCTTTAATCTTTAATCTTTAATCTTTAATCTTTAATCTTTAATCTTTAATCTTTAATCTTTAATCTTTTATCTTTAATCTTTAATCTTTAATCTTTAATCATTAATCCTTAATCTTTAATCTTTAATCTCTAATCTTTAATCTTTAATCTTTAATCTTTAATCTTTAATCTTTAATCTTTCTTCTTTAATCTTAAATCTTTAATCTTTAATCTTTAATCTTCAATCTTTAATCTTTAATCTTTAATCTTTAATCTTGAATCTTTAATCTTGGATCTATAATATTTAATCTTTAATCTTTAATCTTTAATCTTTAATCTTTAATCTTTAATCTTTAATCTTTAATCTTTAATCTTTAATCTTTAATCTTTAATCTTTAATCTTTAATCTTTAATCTTTAATCTTTAATCTTTAATCTTTAATCTTTAATCTTTAATCTTTAATCTTTAATCTTTAATCTTTAATCTTTAATCTTTAATCTTTAATCTTTAATCTTTAATCTTTAATCTTTTATCTTTAATCTTTCGTCTTTCGTCTTTCGTTTTCGTGTTTCGTCTTTTGTCTTTCGATCTTTAATCTTTAATCTTTAATCTTTAATCTTTAATCTTTAATCTTTAATCTTTAATCTTTAATCTTTAATCTTTAATCTTTAATCTTTAATCTTTAATCTTTAATCTTTAATCTTTAATCTTTAATCTTTAATCNCTTTATCTTTATCTTTATCTTTATCTTTATCTTTATCTTTATCTTTATCTTTATCTTTATCTTTATCTTTATCTTTATCTTTATCTTTATCTTTATACCTTCTGAATTGTTATATAAACATATCTACACCTAAGTCTAAATTTCTTTTAGTACATATTTTTATCTGCATCTGTATGTACATTTGGCTCTGTGCATCTTACACTTTTTTATGGTTTCTTCGCTCATTTTCAAATTTACACCCTTTTCTAAAAATCCGCCGCAATGCCACCCTCATGCAAATGTACTTAACGCGCTGTGTGAAAATCAAACAAATTTTCTGGCAAAGCCATCGAACGTCGAGAATTCGTATCCGAAATTCATAGAAGCTATCAAAAATAAACAGCAATTAAGGTTTCATAATTTATGCACCGCATCATTGATTGTGGAGAAGAACAAGCGAGGGTTGTCTCTACTCAGCGCAACCTTCTACCGGCTATTGCAGATATTGAATTACAGCCAACTCAATTTTTTCTCACCAACTCGTAACTTCTATGCAAATAAAAAAAATATTAACGGCGATGGCTTGTTGATTCAATGTGTTTCTGTGCACGTGTGCTTGTATGTGCCACGCTAACACCGACACACACACACATATGTACAACGGCAGACTCGTGTATGGAAATTCAAATGTGAATTATAATTTTCCGGTGCGATCGGAAGTTGTATGCGGGAGTCAGTAAGTTCAATTAAAATCGATTTGCGTTCAAGAGCATTATTTCCACTTATAACCCAAAAAAAAAAAACAATAAAAAAAACGTTTTTGTTGTTGCTGACCGTCTCTGTTGCTCATTGAAGCTTAACGCGGTGCTCGGTGACCAACAGATTGCACATAGATATGCGCAACAGTCAACAGTTCCTTCTTTCATTACCGCTTTATTTCTATGCACCCCCTCTTCCTGGGTTGCAACGCGTTGTTAGCAGAAAAAAAAAAAAAAATAGCTTATATGAAAACATTTATGGCTTTTTTCTCTGGCGCGCATAGTTTTGAGCATATTTGCTGGACGACAGGATTTGCGGGCAATTAATTTATGTAAAAGGCCAAATACTTAGTTGTTATATTTATGTATCTTACCACTATTGTATTTATATGTATGTGTGTTTACTATGTATATTTTTAACGCGAGGGTAGCAGCAGCAATACATACTTGTTGAACGCGCACTTTAATTTTTTCACTCTGCTATTTCTATTTAATTGATGAATGAAGTCATGCATGAGATATTTGGCCGATCGCCGATTGAGATGATCGCACAAAAGTTATTACTGCAGAGGAAATTGTGCTTAAAAGCAGAAAAATTGTTGCTTAAATTATGTTGGTTTCTAAAACACTCTGGAGAATAACTGTTGAATGCGAAGATTATTGTACATACCTGGAAGGAAAACTGACTGTTCCTTTTTTTTAGGAACCAGCGAACCAGGATCAAGCACAGGTATGTGGCAAGGGAGGTTTATTTAAAAAAAAATTTAGTAAACAGATTATATACATATTGGCACCTAAGTGGAAGTTCGACTCATCTCGGCAGCCAGTTCGAAAACGCCCTATCTCAGAAGAATTTTCAAGAACGCCCTTCTTCAGAATTTGGTAGAAGAATGTCCTAGCTCAGAATTCGCTTCAAAAATGCCCTATCTCAAATGAAAATGTTTTGAAAATGTGCTGAGATAGGGCGTTTTTGAACGGAATTCTGAGATAGGGCGCTTTTCAACCAAATTCTGAAATTGGGCATTCTTGAAAATTTTTCTCAGATACTAAGGTCGTTTTTACTCCGCATCCCAGGTCATACAGGATTACATATTAATCGAACGGCTGTCTTTTTTACTTCACATATTTAAAGACTGAATGGCATCGACAGGTTTCTTGTAGCTTCTCAATCTGTGAAAGGCTAAATCAGACATGAGCAAAATCTATCTCTCGAGAGAAACTTTGAATACGTTTTATATGGCATAGAGTAAGAGCTGTCGCTGCTCTAAATCAGTCTATGTGATCCATGTGTGTAAATCTATTTTTTACTCCTGGCTAGCAAAGTAGCAATTCGTTCTTCTTTTAAATTAACTTCATTATAATATTCAGTAGCTCCAGAAAATACCTTAAATTAATTGATCTCTATCATAAAAAATTAAAAAATTAAAAATTATCATGGTTCCTTCTTTCACACAAAAAATCAAGAAAAGTCCTTCAATTTTACAAATTGTTTGCATGCTGGCCTAAGGATTCAAATTTTTTTGCTGGATATCGATATCGCCGTAACTTCTGTTACCCTTGAGAGTTGAACCCTTGACCCTAAAGTAAAANCTTTCACACAAAAAATCAAGAAAAGTCCTTCAATTTTACAAATTGTTTGCATGCTGGCCTAAGGATTCAAATTTTTTTGCTGGATATCGATATCGCCGTAACTTCTGTTACCCTTGAGAGTTGAACCCTTGACCCTAAAGTAAAACTCAGAAATGCTGGACTACAAATTTGTTCCGCGAAAATGGCCAGTATGATGTTCACTTTCCAAAAAAAAAAAATTTGTATGACTATGACGTCAGAACGTTGTTGTCAAGTACAAAAAAAAAAACATAAACTAACATAAACTATTGCTGTATTGCGAGACCTCGAGTTTCTCTGCTGGATATGCTTAAATACTACAGCACACATGTTATCATCGCCAACTTTACGCCCACTTCATCGCTTGCAAACCACTAAGCATTGTTTACATCTTACCAAAATATTAGCAATAATATTAGCCATAATTTTGTGTACCAAGCTTATTAGCAGCGTAAAAAAAAAATAACAAAATTTTCATGTACATTTTTTCAGTGCCAGACGGTTGCCTTCGAGCACACTTTCCCAAGACAACTACTTAAAAATGCAGAAATAATGAGAAGTGTACACCGAGAGGTTTGGGAATCTTGAATTGTTATTGGAAAAAAAATTATATTCAAAAAAATGTCTAGTTAAGTGATTTGTTGATAAAGATACTATCGCTATAGCGAACAAACTACATATTTATTTATGTCTGCTAAAAATTTGACGGTGAATGCGAACTAAAAGTTAAATATTAACCGCGAATATATAAGAAGCTACATTCATATAGTATATAAACATTAGGATGCATCACAAATCGTACAAAAAAAAAATCGGTACGGTTTTTCCTTCGGAATTAAAAAATTTATTTTATTTTAAGGCTTACACCAAAGTATTTAAGAAAAATATATTTAAGTTTTACGTGACGTGGACTGATTTCAAAATACACACTTCCAAAATCGATTTTTTTTTATTTTTTTATTCATATTTTTCTGAAAAGTTGCCTGAGATGATAGAAGAGTTTAAGCTTAAAAGGTTTGCACACAATTTTTTTATTTTTTTTTATCTCAGCAACTGAATCAAAATACTGAGATTTTTGGAAATATTTTCAAAACGGTCTAGCCCACGTAAATCTTAGTATTTTTTTAGAAATATTTTGCCGCATGTCTTAAGATATATATAAAGTTGTGTTATTCCGGTGGAAATACAGCAATATTTTTTTTTTGTGAGTCACCTTAATGATATCTATACAAAAAGCCTATTGCGCTGTGTGCTGCATGCTGTTGTTATTATTACTACCACTATAAGTGATCGATCAAATGTAACAACAGCAGTTCAACAACATTCAGTCCGTCAGACCCAGATCCACCAAATTCATTGGGCATTGCTACGGCAGACAGACAGACAGACGAACAATGACCAAAAGATACAAGCGTTCAGCGCTTGAGTACACACATTCATAGGCAAATGACCGGCATGAATACCGCGAAAGCGTTGTTGGTAAGGCTTGTTTGGATAGATGGCAGCAGCCACACGCTTCTTTACTACATACATACTCGTCGTACTACTTAGTTTAGCTACATACACACTTACTGCTGATGGACGTAAAGCTGTTGCTTGGACGACTGCTGTTGTTGCTATTCGCGCTAATGTTGCTGCCATAGTGGCTATGTTGGTTTACTGTCTGCCTCTGACTGCTGCTGCTGCTGTCGTTGTTGCAATTTAGCCTAACGATTTCTATTTTCGATTTTTTTTTGTCCGATGTTCATTGATTGGTAATAAAAGTTAAACAAGCAAATCAAATCAAACAAAATCTCCACAGCATTGATTTGGCTAGCTACACACACACACATACATATGCACATACACTCATGGTCATAATAATAGGTACATATGTACAAAATTAAATATGATATTGTTGGCAATTTATATTGATTTATATATTTGTAATAAATTTCATTTAAAAACTAATTCACAAAAATTAATCAACTTTAAAAAATTGTCATTAATTTTCAAACGTTTTATTCAGAATTTTTAGAAAATTTTCTAGTATGCAGTTTTGCAGTACATTAAATTCTAAAACAATAAAGTGCAAGTATCAAGTCATTAAGGATTACCGTTGATTTTTAAGAATTTTTTTAATGAGGGTGCTCATAATTTTTTTTTTTCATTTAACGTATGAACAAAATTTATATTTATGTGGTAGAAAATCGCAATGTGTAATATTTTTTTTAATTAAAGTTATTCAAAATAAATAAACGTAAATTGCAAACAATATCATTTTGAACTGTCTACCTATTATTATGACCATGAGTGTATGTTAAATTAAAATTGAAATGAATGAAAATGAAATTCCAACAACAACAACAAAACGGTTAATAAAAAACACAGCATTTGAAAATTGTGTTGTTAAAAGAAAGCTTTCGATTTGTATCGGTTTTATATTACTTTTTTTCGCTCTGTTGCGCTGTTGTTTCTTTTCTTGTTGTAGTACTACAACCAAATTTTTGCAATAAAAAATTTAATACCTTGTCGATATTTGAATAGCACGCAAGTGATAAAAAAAGTTAAATTGGGTCGGTCATTTAACCAATTGGTTGGGCAGTTGCTTAAATGTACAGTGAGCTCTCGCTTAATTGAGTGGATTTGAAATTAGGTCACCAATCAAGTCAATTATGATTGAGTGGATTACAATTAAAATACTAATCGAACGAAATGTATGAAATATGTAGTACCTAATGGCAAAAAAGTCGCAGATTTGCATTGTAATATATTTTTTTTAATTCCTATCCTTGTTTAACATAGAGTATGTATATTGTCGTATTCATACAAAGAAAACCAACATTTCGAATGTGTTTTTTTTTTTTATAATTTCATCAATCAAGTTCAATCAAAATGCTTTATTTAAATTACATACTTTTGTACAGCTTATCAGGATTTGACTGTACCCAATGTTGTTATAACATGTTTTTTTGTTATAACAGCATTGTTTTAATTTCCTGCTGATTTGAATTTCGCCTGCTACTCGCTTCCTATGCTACAGATTCAAATAAAGTGTGCCGCTATTCACTTTGATTTATCCGGGCAAGTAGTTAAATTAAGAGAATTTGTATTTCCTGCTGAAAATTTTACATTCATAATATGTACAGTGTACATGGTATACTGTACTGTAAAAAAGTAATAAGTGTAAAAAGTAATAACTGAAATTTATTTGAAATGATGCAAGCGACATATTTTTCAAAATTTTACTTTTGATGCAGAAATGCATTTAGATGCTCTAGGAACATATTTTTGGCGCTTAGGTCTCGGTTTATTGTACTGTTTTTTATTACAAAAATAGGAACACGAATTTCGATACGATACGCTGTCGTTGTCACACAAATTGGAGGGACCTACAGTTTTACAGGTGCCAATAAGAAGCCTTTTTAATGCAGAACTACAACCAGAACTTTGCCGTTAAACTTTTTTGAATATTGCTCTGATCGGCGATCGAACCCTGAACCTAGCGAGGGGAAATGCGCACCGCTAACCACTCCTCAATCACGGCGCTGGGGTAAAGTTCTTTCCATCGAATGTCTTACTCGAGAAACGCAGTTTTATGCTAAAAATTACTTACTAATAAATTTCGAATGGACAGAATTGTGTCCCAGCTTCGGTGTAGTAAGCTGGCATACTAACCTCTAATAAAAATATGAGGCCGTACCAGAAAAATTGTTTATGAAGCTTTTTTTCCGTCGGACGGAAATGGTCCTGAATACTTAAAAAAAAAAACTCCGGCACTACTCAACAATTTATATAGTCCATTTTCGAAAATAGGCCTTTAGTCCATTGCTCATATCTTAACTACTTATACTAAGATGATGTTATTAATGTTTTTGAAAATCTCATAAAATGCGATTATGGAGGGAAGTGCAAGTTCCTCCTTATTCTGTAGCGTTTAAAAAAAAAATTGTCTGAACACTAATTTGAAATATGTTACTTCAAAAAACTATTTTCTAATGGAACAAACATTGCTAACGAATAGATATTTCACCGAAATTCCCAATGTAATCTAAATTTTTTTACTTTTGTCCTAAAATTGCCACGCCAATTTCCAGAAGATTTTTCTTTGAAAATAAAGTTTTTTTAGCGTTAAAGAAGGGATATTCTGCCGAAATCCGCCATAAAATTTGCCGTTTGTTAACTTTAGTCCTAAAGTTTCCACACCCAGGGATTTGTAGCCTTAAACTAAAATCTTGACGAACAAATATTTTTGCTGGATACATGCATTCTAGCGGTATCCGCACTAAAATTTACATCACGATTTTTGACACTTTGCTAGGTATATCTCATCATACTAAGTTGCCAAAAACAAGTTTAAGGCACCTTTTTATTTTCAAAACGGCGTTTAAACGAAGTCTCTACGATGAATCCCGAATTTACTGGTCTTATTATCTCTTTCTTTAAACTACCAACAAATTTTCATATTTTCTTCGAAATCTATTTTCGCAATTTGCCAAACTCCAAATTGATTTCCCATGGTTTCATCGGCAAATTGACCCGCCCTAATATATTAAAAAATTAGTCCTACATCTATCCTACCAACTGCTGGTGCCATTCTTTGCTCTGTGGCATTGGTGTAGCATTTGGCATCAGGTACAACTAGCAATCAGATGGCCCAAAAAATTTAAACTCTTTTTGTAACAGAATAACCACAGTTAATTTTTGAAAGAAGATATTTTTATATTAAGTTGTTCTTAGCTCTAGATTCTAGAGTCTATTATATAGAGTGGAATATGTGACATTTTTAGTTGCACTGTGGTACAATAAAAGGGCCGGAGCATAAAGGACTGTTTTTTAGCTCTCAAGAAAAATCAAAAGAAAGAGTACTTTGCTTTGGCTGTAAATTTTCTTGGAGAAATAGATATACGAAAATTTTTTTCTTGAGATCTGCAGACTGATTACAAAGTTTTGATACTTTTCCTTTTCTTGTGCGTAATTTTTTATGAATTTTTCGTTTACCTTGATATCTCAAACTGCCCTTTAGCGAGTTCAGTTAGGTAATGCCATCCAACCTATGCTAAGGATAAAATCGTCGAATAAATTTTATTTTAAAATGCAAATCTTTACTTTATCTTTTTCTGTCAAACTCATAATTATTCGCTCATCTGCATAACTACTCTTTCGTGTACTAATGTGTGACGATCGTAAAATATTATA
>NW_016166820.1:0-23125 GCF_001687245.7 Rhagoletis zephyria | reverse complement strand
AAACCTAAATACTCAAATAACATAAAAAATAAATGAGACAAATTTTTTTAAATACAACTTAAAAAATTACAATTAAAAAAATAAAAAATATTTAAAAAAAATTCCTGCTCTGGAACTCGAACCTTGCTTCTCTCGACTAGCAATCCAGAGCTGTGCTCTCTCGGCCATTGCCACTATTTGAGCGCCGCTAGCAAAATGACATACTTATTCCTTCCACGGGTGGCAAGTAAACTTTCTCTAAAAATTAAGGAATTGTGTTTCCCTTAAACTGAGTCAAATTGTTTACTCTTGTTAAGGCAGCCATGTCATTGGAGGAATTACAAGGCAATATTTCCTTAGAATAATATACTTTTTTCCTAGCTTCAATGAATTTTTTTTCTGAGTGTACTAGCCAGAAATGCGATTGCTTTACAAAAAAGAGAACCAGAAATATGAGTGTTACTCTCTGTTTTCCATTTTGTACTTTAAACGATGATATGAAAAGACTGCGGATTTTTGTCATTTTGTGGTGTGAGGAAGAGGGGTGTTACTTGATTTGAATTGGGTGGGCATGTGAAGAGCTGGTTGGTGTCGTGGTGCCAATCTCCGCATGCTGGACACTCCTTGAAGATGTTGAGGTCGTAGGAGTTGAGGCGGCTACAATATGAAGAGTTACGTGGGTCTATTCGCCGAAGTTGAAGCTATGAATACCGTTAATAGACTGTCTGTAAAGTTCCGGGTACAGCGGTTGCTGTACATAGTCCTGGACCTCGTCCTTCAGCTCATAGAGATTCTTTCTGACGTACCTATCTTTAGGCTCCGCATCAAGAAAATGTCTGTTCGGGTGCTCACATCTGTAGCATGATGCAATCAAAGACAGAAAAGGACTTATGTACCATCCTTGACTAGGGTGTTCCGACTATTCGCCTTTTTTCCAAAACCGGGTTTTGAGTTATTCGACAAATTGCAATTTGAAAAAAACACAGTTCCTGATTTTGAGATTAAGAAAAAACCAGATAAATCGGTTTTATTTTATACAGTTTTCATACAGTGAATACAGTTGGCTAGAAAAGAGCAAATTATAATAATTCCAATTTATTACTTTTTTGGATTTAAGTAGAACAACATCAAGAAGAGCACATCGGCTAAACATGTAGAAAGCGTTCAAGCGCCAAAAATTCATTTGTTAAAATCAAATATGATATACTGTTCACCCCCAAATAAGCTAGAATATAATTCTAAAACTCTTTAGGGGTTTCTTAAACTGGAAAAAGATTAGAAAACTTATAAAAAGTCAAAACTTTTATGGAGAGGTCAAGATTTGTATGAAATAAAAAACCGGGTTGTTCGACGAAAAAAAATCCGGTTTATTCGATATTGGAAAAATCAAAATGATGGAAACCCCTTTGAAAAAACCGGGCCAATCATTCTATTAAAGAAAATGTCAATGGCGCACAGTGGTTCCAAACTGGAATTTACTGTTCAAAATATTTGATTTATGATAATAAACACTAGTCGAAAACAATTATAGGGATATGCCAAACAAATTGCAGCAGGAATATTTAAAAAGTTATAAAACAAATTTCACCAAAATAAATTTTTTTTATTTGAAAAAAATCTTAGATATGCAGTTTTATAGCCTATTAAGTTTTAGTTTTAGCGTTGATTCGATTTTTTTTGCGACAGGCATTTTTCCCATAAAGTGTGCTCGAAATTTCAACAAAACAATATCAAAAACCAACGCGATTTCTTACAACTTGTTTCTTAGTATATTAAATTTTCCCCCAAATTTAAAATTTTACTTTTCCATTCTTTTTTTTTATTTTTGGGTAGCCCTGTACTTGATTTCAACTAGTATTTATTATTTAATTTTTATTTACAGAAACAGGGTAAACAATTTAATATAAACAAATAAAAATTCACAATCGTACTCCACAAATCTCCTCTAAATTTTACAAGCTTTTTCATCTAAATAGAAAAAAATTAATCAAATCGGTTGGAGAATGAAGGTCCTGATAATAATGGCTAATGACTAACTCGGATAAAATTGATTTTTAAATAAGAAAATATTTTTTTAAGTTACCCAAAAATTCGCGGATACTCTTTTTATGACCCAATACACACACTTTAAATATGTGACATATTTCTACAGAGACTTATTTTATGTATTTTTGTTTTTTTAATTAATTAACTAATTTTTTTCCATTAATTTTATTTTCAATTTTTAAATTAAAATTTTTTTCTTTGTTAATTTATTTTTTTTTTTTTGTAGTTTATTGTTAAAAAAAAATTCATGCTTTCTTTTTATCCTTCTTTTCTTAATATTTAGAATTTTTAGAGCGATATTTTTATAATTTTATTTAATGTTTAGGAACTTAGGTGCCTGACTTTTTTATAAATATTTTATTTTTTTTCCTTAGATATTATTGCTTAAAAAAATCCGCTGAGTCTTTTCATATGACCCAATACATACACTATAGATATGTGGCCATATTTCTACAGCTCTGCGAATAAGTTTAGAAAAGGTTAATAAATCTTTAAATCTTCCAAAACGAATTTTTATATATTACTATTTTAAGCTAGTTAAATCTGCTACTTAAACATTTTTTGTTTTGTATGTGTACAGTTGCTCGAGATGACATGAGCTTTGACGGCGCCTGTTTACTACATACTTACACGCCAATTCGGTAAATCTCTTATCTACAACTGTTCTAGGCCAAACACTGGGTGATATTTATAGCAACAAAATTCTATAGCAAGTCCCTTCGTTTTTTAACATAACTTATTTAGCAATGCATAAGTTTTTATGGAATTTTGCCGAACTATTGCCCATTGTTTTATTGTATTACAATGCGCTAACGGCTGCACAAACAGACAACAGACCGAATATAGTCATTATATTGGCAGATGATTTGGTAAGTACTATATGCGCCTACAGCAGCCCCTATTTACACAATACCTATAACCATAGCCATACCTATTTATAAGCTATATACTTACCAAACGTAAATATGATTGCTTAACATTTTCCAGGGTGTCGATGATGTCAGCTTTCGTGGTTCCAATCAATTCCTTACACCAAATATCGATGCTTTGGCCTATAGTGGCGTTATTTTGCAAAATCTTTATACTCCAGATATGTGCTCGCCTTCTCGATCGGCGCTGCTAACCGGAAAATATCCGATACACACAGGTGAGTTAGTAGAAGAAGTTTAAAATTTCAACTATTCCTTGCAGGGGAAAGGCAATTAAATTAAATTATGTCAATAGAAGATTCACAGCGGACTAAAAAGTCCTGTTTGCTCGCACTTTAAGGTATTTTTTATGCACACGTGTGTACACTATTCCCGAGAGATTTCAAAATTCCTGCGCAGCTTTCTTACTGAGATGCAGACATTGCTCATTTTCGCACCAAAGATATCGATAAGAACTTTGACCTTTGAATGAATTCGAAACGAAGGATGTTTAACTTGGTTGTATTGTTTTTATCAGCATACGTCTAGGCGCCTACTAACTTATGTCTGTACATCTTACAGGGCAATTCTGGCTAAGATAGTGGCAAGCCGTTTGTGAGACATTTGAAAAACAGTAGACAAGATAGTTTTAAAGGTTTCGTTTATTCTGGCACGAAAGTAATACAAAAAAAAGCTCCCGCGCAAACTTTCATGGTGAAAAGATCTTTTGACAGAAAGCACTTGAGTATCTATGTTCCAAATCGGTGGTGGGCACCGGCCTGCTCGCGGGAAAATCTCTTTCAAGCTTTCTATGTATACGTTAAGTATAGAGAGCTTAAAAGAGGTTTGCCCGCAGACAAAGTTTCACTTTTTGAAAAACTAAAACTTAAAAATTAAAACAAAAGTATATTAAACACGAAAAAATAAATATATTAAAAAAATCTCTTATTTAAATTTCATTTTTTTTTTTAATTTTTTTATTAAGAAACTTTTTTTTTAGTAGAAACTGATTACAGTTCTTTTTTCCTATTATTAATTCAATTTTTTTTTCAGTTTTTGTTCTTTGAAAGAGAAAAATATATTTTTTTATTTAATTTAATTTTTTAGAAAACTGCTCGCTAAAAGACAAACTAAGCATCGGTAAGACCTCCTCGTAAACAAATTTCTCAATTAGTCTTTCGAAAGACTGAACAGAGCTTTCAAGATAGTTGCCAGAATTGACAATTGACTTACGAAAGACTTTTGTTTTTTATTTCACGTTCCACCCTGCAGAAGGTAGAAATCCAAAGCTCCGTCAAAGCTTTCCTCATTTGATCTTTACAGGAACAACTCCAGAGCTTTTGCATCCATTTATACGACAAGACTTATGCAGTTCTAGGCCTGTCAGAAACCGGGAGAAAGAGTCGTACCACAATGTCTCAGTAAACTGAACCTTAAGACAACCATTTGAACTCCACCTTCTCTATAGATATTTAATAATTTAGATTAAATTGAGGTATCTAAACGAAAACAAACTATGTACAACAAATCGCTTTACTTTTCCAGGCATGCAACACTACGTCATACCAAACTATGAGCCGTGGGGTCTTCCGCTGAATGAAACAACAATGGCACAGATTTTCAAACAGCACGGATACTATACGAGTATTATTGGGAAATGGCATCAGGGTATGTCACGCAAAGCATATACGCCTACGAGGAGAGGCTTCGATCAACATTTCGGCTACTTGGGTGCCTATGTGGATTACTATGCTCAAACCTTGGATGCTACGGTAAGTTAATATTTCTGTAGCTACATATAACTAAAAATTAATATTTTTTTGCTATTCTTATCGTATTTACAAAATTAAAATTTGAATAACAAAAATGCCAGTTGCATCGGCAAATTCGAATAGCAAACAAATTACTAACTATGAGTAATAAACATTTTTCTCTAGTACAAAAATCTATCACGCGGTCACGATTTCCGTGACAATCTTGCTGTATCGCGCGAATATATTGGTACCTATGTCACCGATCTGCTCACCGAAGCAGCAACCAAAGTGATAAGCAAACATGATGCCCACAAACAACCCTTATTTTTGCTACTAAGCCAACTGGCGCCGCATACCGGCGATGAGGATGATCCATTACAGGCGCCTCCTGAGGAAGTAGAGAAATTTGCATATATTAAAGATGCGCAAAGGCGAACGTATGCAGGTGAGTTGGTGGGAAGGGAAATAGAGTGCGCTTTTTGTCAAGAGCATGAATGAATATAGAATATAGAATGTAGACAAACCTAACAAATACAAACATATGTACATACGTACATAAGCATTAGGCTCGACTGAAAAAATCTACCTGACTAGTGCATCATAAAATAATTATACGTATTTTATGTTCATGTTTCCTAAGAAATTTTGCAAATACTTAATTTTTCTAATGAGCTCTACCGCTAAATTAGGTTGGTTATGGTGGTAGCACCCGAAAAAAACTCACTTCGGCATTTCCGAAGTTGCCCATTGCATTACTACTTAAAAATTTTTCCTAGTTAGAATGATAACTGCAGATAATCCATTTGAAGCTTGTTGTATGTATAAGCTGAGATGTTTAAACCTTAGTATAACTTATATAGTTAAGCTCTTTAATGCGGCGAAGAGTGATGGGTTTTAAAATGCATACGAGGCAGTCCTGAAGAAATGCGACCAGCAAAGTCCGAAGGGACTGCTGTAAGGACTTCTGCGATAGTGGGCATCAGCTTGCCCGCTTGCGAAGTTCGTTCCAGATTTCTATCCTAAATGTCTACAAAGCTTGAAAGCGCTCTATCCGCGACCAACCAATACTTATAAGCCAAATGGCGACTGGTCGCTATCTCCTGGGGAAATGCTTCAGTGGAATTCAATGACTTTAAGAGCCATAAAGTCCTTCCCTATAAATCAACAGGCACGTACGGTATTTGCACTGCCGAACTTCGGTCAACGTCTGACGTTTTATGTCCGACACTAGACTTAATCTGTAAGGCTTGTCTTAAACTTAGTTTAGTGCCCAAGGGTGGGACCCTGGCGAAAGGGAGGTAGACCCCCCCCCCCCCATGAGCCAAGAGACTTTCGACAGGTAAGCCTTACTTCCTTCTTTCTCAAGGTTCTGGAAAGCGGAAAGACGGATTCAACAAGAAATTTATATAGATAAGTTCTCTGGCTGTCAACATACCCGCCAAGGCGGTGTCCCCCCCAAACCTTTGGAATCTAATGGTGAATACTCTGCTGCCACGGTTGCTTGGTACAGGTTGTCAGGCCATTGCTTACGGTGATCTTGCCCCTGCGGCAGTTGTTAAGAACCCCCAAGTTCTGTGTTAGTTAGTTCAAGGCACCTTATGCGTCCTGGATACCTTATTCCGGCAAAAACGGTCATGGTTCTGTAAAACAAAAAAAAACGAAAATTGTCCGGTTACAGCTTCCTTTATTGCACGGCACTGCGCTGATAGGAATCCACACTGCTGGAATGAGTTTGTAGTCAAACGACTACTGTCTTATCTGCCGTGATGAGGAGGAAATCAAAAGCATACCGAACCCTATGCCACTGTTTCGCTTTGGCGAGGGCTCGTCGAGGCTCATTCCTACAGTCATATTTGGAATGTTTGGCTGAACTGGATGCAACCAGTATATACGACTTTGTGCGCTTCACCAATTAGTTCCATTTCTAAGGTAAGAGCAAAGTATCTAATATAGCATCACAATGAACCCATTATGCCCTTTTCCTGTGCGGGATAAGGGCACTCAAGATAATTTAACCTAACCTTACTTGGTATAGCGATAACAGGTCAACTGAGAAGGAAACACTGAGGATTACATTGCGTCAGCCTCCATATAACTGCGGCTATGAGGTCCGTTACGATTTTAAATCGTACCGCATTTGTTTATAATTAACAATTCCCGCTCAGGAAATCTGTCAAAGCTGAGAGTTTACCACACAGCTGCAGAAGTTGCCTTAACTGCGTTCAACACCACAGGTAATACCAGGAACTGCTGTTCCTTTCCTATCTGGAGAGGTGCCCTCTACGATACCCTGCCTAGCCATTTCTTCTGCCCTGCAGTTTCCTACAATAATATTTATTCTGCGACCCAAATAAATTTGATTTAGAACTCATCCTTGGCAATCGAAAGTGAGGTCAGGCCTTCTCCGGTCAGTTTCGATCTTACTAAGAGCGCTGCTAGATAACTGCTTTTCCTTTACCATTCCGTAATATACTGCTGCGTAGTTAGGCACCTCTGTCTGCAAAATGCTACAAAAAACCGGCAGCCTAAACATGAGATACGCGGGGAGTTCAGCTACACACATCTTCTCTAACTCTGCCGTGCACCTTTGGCCCATACGTGAAGATGACGCATAAAGGTCCGTATATCTTTTCCAGAATATTTCATTCGAATGCGCTCACCATTCGCTTGATGGCACGAGATATTTCCGCTGGTGCTTGTTCACCTCCAAAGGCAGGACAAACGCTGCCATTGCTACGCTATCATTTTTTCGGTGCTGGTGGTGTTGCCTAAACTTCAGTTTTTCCAAATTCAGACAACGCGGCGACCTTTGTTGCGCTGTCGGTACTTCTGCACATGTAGGACGCACTTGCGGTATCTACGAGTCATATATGTAATACTTCTATATTGGCAGTAAGCTAACTTCTCAATGTGTAAGCATTCCGAAATCAGAGCGAGACAGTCTAGTACCGTTTTTGTCAATGTATTGTGTACTTGAGTGCCGTTTTTTGTACATGTTTATTTATAAACGTATGTGTTCCTTTTCTTTCGTACGTGTTTAATGATATATCTGTACTGTAGTGTTTTCGGACGGTACTAGCTCTTACTGCCAATATAGGAGTATTACATATACGCTACGAGTCTATCCTAGATTAAACCTGCTGCAGTATAAACTTTTTTCAGAGCATAAATATTGGTATTCTCTTTGACGGCAAAGATCTGTGCATCCCTTTAGAGGTGGTGGCTGCTTTAGCATCATATAGAGACATCCTCAATTATTACTCTGACCAGTCGGAAACTATGTACACTTCGCCCTGCTCATTTCTGAAATGCAACTAATTTTTTTCTATTCTCCATTTCAGCTATGGTCTCCAAACTCGATCAATCTGTAGCTTCCGTGATTGATGCGCTCGCCCAAAAAGGCATACTCAATAACACAATTTTGATCTTTCTTTCCGACAACGGTGGCCCGACTATAGGCCTGCACGCAACTACAGCCTCCAATTACCCACTCAGAGGCGTAAGTATAACCATTAAATTAACCTGCCTATGGCTATTAATTAACCCTTACAACCTTCTTTTTCTCCCATTACAGCAAAAGAGCTCACCCTGGGAGGGTGGCATACGCTCATCGGGTGCCATATGGTCACCGCTACTCGAACATTTGGGCACTGTGTGGAAACAACACTTCTATATCGGCGATTTGTTGCCCACATTAGCGGCAGCGGCCAACATACCACTCGACTCACAACAAATGAAACTCGATGGCCTCAATCTTTGGTCCGCGCTAAAATATGGCTACAATTCGGTGGAGCGTGAAATTGTGCACAACATTGATCAGATCAGCAATTATATTTCATATGGCAAGGGAAAATGGAAACTTATTAATGGCACTACATATGATGGCATCTACGATGATTGGATAGGGACGCGTAGCAATGAGAGCAACGATGAGTTGGATCCACGCGCTGCACACTACGAGGAGGTCATAATGAATACTACAGTTTGGCAACATCTAGCCGAGATCAATGCGAAAGGAGGCGCGCTGGCTCCGCGCACAATCAACATAACCAAATTGCGTGAGGATGCAGCGATCAATTGCCAACTGGCTAATGCGTCACATGGTGTAGCGTGTGATCCTTTGGTGGCGCCTTGCCTCTTCGATATCGATGTAGATCCTTGTGAGCAAAATAATTTATATCCAGCCATGAATGGTAGTAAGTTGGTGCAGGAGCTACTGAAGCGAGTGGCGCATTTCTGTGAGACGGCGCATGCGCCAAATAACAAACCGTTAGATCCAAACTCTGATCCACAATTGTACGATGGCGAATGGACTTGGTGGGAAGATGTACAGGACGGAGTTGATGAAAACGGCAGCGGCAATGATGGTGCGAAGATGGCGGAAGTCGTTAGCGTTGCTTTTATTTGGACGTGTACTTTTGTGCTATTCATATTTTGAAGTATTCTAGTAGGTTTTAAGAAAAACGAATTTAAGTGTGAAACGTTTGTTATTTTTTAATGAAAACCAAGATTTTATTTATAAATATATTTATGAAACGAATAGCTAGTATTTCGTTTATCTAAAATATACATACATATCGGACATAAAAAAAAACTATTTTAATACTTTAGAGATTCCTGCGTTTAATAGAATTTGAGTTGAAAATTTTTGAACTTTACTTAAAACGTTTTGTCATTTTAGATTAGTCAAACATTCTTCGTGGTAACACAAAAATTTGATTAACTAAGTATTGGACAAAAATTTTGATTAATTGAAAAACTATACATAATTTCGGGACAATAAATTTTTTATTATTTAAAAATTTTACATCAAAATTTAGATATTTTAAATAAAATCAAAAATTGTTCGGCATTTCGATAATGATTATAAATTATAAATATCTGGTTATTTTTATTTAGGACATAAATTTTCAGATATTTAAACTAGCCATATTCTTGGTAACTTAAAAACTGGGTAGAACAATTTGGTTATTTAAATACTGACCATAAATTTGAAAATTGTACATAATTTTTGTCGTTTGGGCAATTGTGGTTATTATAAAATATAAATGAGGTTATTAAATAACTGAACATAAATATTCATTAATTTTTGTAATTGTAAAGCCGGACTCACATTTATTTCATTGTTTTAAAATACATATCTGTTTTGCTTAACGACTATACCGTTAAGTGAAGTCACCAAAAGCTGTGCATAAATTTTTAGTAATTGAAAAACTATACATAATTTTTGGACATATAACTTTAGTAATTAAAAAATTTTACATAAAAATTTGGTTATTTAAATACCGTAAGAAATTTTAAACAGTTTTTTTAAATGAACTCAAAATATTTGGTTATTTTAATAAGGGAGCTAAATTTTCAGATATTACAAACTAGACATTTTCAGATGTTACAAACTAAGTATAAGAATTTGGTTATTTAAATACTGATTATTAATTTACAGTAATGTGAGAACTGGACGTGGTATTTAAAAACTTGATAAAAATCTTCAGAATTTTTTGTAATTGTAAAACTGGGCTCACTTTTGTTTTGTTAATTTAAAATATTTTTTGCGTTAAAAAACTGGACCTTAAAGTTTTGACATCTAAAATCTGCACATAAATTTTTAGTAATTTAAAAAATATATGTACATATTTTTTGTTAGTTGTAAAACTGAAACTAATTCTTTGCCATTTTTAATTTTTGGCCATAGAAAAAAATTAAATATATTATTTAAGAACTTAATATAAATATTTGTAGTTTAAAAGCTGGACATAATTCTTTAGGCATACATTTTTTGTTACAAGAAGCTGGATAAAAAATAAATTTTTGGCCATGTTAAAATTTAATATAATAATTTTGATTTTCTAGAAACAGGGCATACATTTTGGGTGACTTAAAAAGTAAAAATATTTTTTTTTGTAATTTGAAAATACGACATAAAAATTTAGCAATTAAAAATTTGGTTGTTTAAAAACTAAACATCAAGTTTTGCTAATCGGAAATGTTTCTTATGACTTAATTTTTGGTCATCTAGTAAATGAACATAAAATGAAGCCTTGGACATACATATTTCTCTTTAAAAATTGTTAAACTGAACATAGTTTTTTGTCATTTAAAACATTTTTGTCGTCTACTAAATATGAAAATTTTGGTTATTGTACATAAATTTTTTGTTTTTTAAAAACTGGACATATTTCTTTAGGCATATTTTTTTTTGGTATTGGAAACTGAATATGAAAAAAAATTTTCGTAATTTTAAATTGAATTGTATTAATTTTGCTCATCTTAGAAACTGGGCATAAATTTGGGTGACCTTCAAAATTAAAAATAGTTTCTTTTGTAATTTGTAAACTGGGCATAAAAATTAGGCAATTTAAAATTTGGAAACAAAATTTTGTCTTTTAAGGACTGGGCGTTCGATTTTAGTAAATTCCGAACTGGGAATCCTCATTTAAGAAATTTTTGAACATTTAGTAAATGGACTTAAAATAAATTTTTGTATTTTTTTTTAAATAACGAAAATAGAAATAATTTTTTTATAATTTTAAAAAAAATTTTGTTATTTATTGGACATAAAGATTTGTTAATTTAAAAACGAAAAATACAATTTGGTCGCTTCGAAATTGTAAAAAAATGTTTGGTAGGTCATTTCAAAACTAGGAATATTCCTTGAAAAATTCATCTTTTATGCCTTAGAAAATGGGCGTCGAATATTTTAATTAAGAAACTAAGCAAAGTTTATTGCCTATATGAAAACTGGATATGAATTTTTGGTAATTTAAAAAGAGACAAATAATTATGCCTAAATTTTAAATTATAAAAACGTTTGACCAGTTTTTCAGTTTTTAAATGTAAAAAGAGTTAAAGCCAGATTTTACATGACCGATAATTTAAGTCCTTTTTTAGTTTAGCAAAAATTTTGGTCTTGCTTTAAACTACCAAAAATGTATGCGGAATTTTCGCACTTAAAACGTTGTTATGTACATAGGTATTTATCTAGTGTGATTGAATTTCAATTTTCAATTAAAAAATCAACTATCAGACGTCTGATCTGCATACATGCATTCATTCATATCTAGACTCTCCAACGAAATGTCAATATTTATTACTCAATAACACCCAGACATGCGTTTACAACTTTGTTGTTTATACTTACTTCTATGTACGTACTTGAATCTACCCATCAAATGTAGTTTATAATAAAACTTGAACTTGAAATATTTATTTCACTCTTATGGTACTCATTTAACCGCTACCTTTATTATCTTTATTACATTTTATTTTTTACTCTAGTGACAATACAGACCACATTGCTTATAAATAAATTGTAAGCATAGAGGTACTATAAAATACATATATACTTTGTACACTGCTTTTACTGCTTAAGTAATTTTTACTTGCGCATACATTTGCATGTACATAATTACAACCCTGCAGCAATAAGGCGGCCAATTGTCCGTTAAGGACTAGTACTTCACTGATTAAAATTTGACTGGTCAGAATTGGACATTTGCTTGCATCGAAAATGTCGGCCTTCGATGATGGTTTCAACTGCCATTTTTGGCATTGCAATATTGTTAAATTAGCAATCAACACTGGCCGTAAGATAGTCCTGGACTAGTCCAATTTTGGAGATTTTTTTCGTTGGAGTAAGATTGCGTGTAAAATTTTATTACGGATTCCGATAGAATACCTATCGAGATATAATATTTGTATGGCAAAATTTTTCTTTAAGTGACAAACCTCTAAAAATGGGCGTGGCAATTGCTGGAAAACGGTTTATTCGATTTTAAAAATCTGGTTTACTGAGTATTCAAAAAATCAAGTTTTCAAAAAACCGCTTAAAAATATAAAAACACACCGGTTGACCGGTTTGCAAAAAGCGAGTCAATCACCCTAGTATGTACCATACTAAAACCATAACAAAATACATGAAATAAGACTTTCGGATAAGATTTCCAGCGGGAGCGAGCTGTCACTATTAAAATAACATGTGATCAGAAAAAAAAACGATATATGGACCACCTTGTATATCAGGTAACTTATGTAGCATAAAATTTAAGGGTTTTCCCGTTCTACTTTTCTGCAAACCAAATGGCGGTAATAATAATCAATAAACAAAAAGGGGTAAAACCGCGAACTTGATACTGAAAATCAAGCATTAAGTACGTCACCGGCACATATGTATTTAGTCGTACCTAGTTATATGTACATAAGTGTATGTTTTCGGTTCTATGTATGTACATATAATGATCGCTCATTTACTATCCCATTTGCCTCGATTACGAGTTGATCGATTTTATAGTTTATAATGAAAATAGTCATACGTTTTAAACTAATTAAGTGGATTTTCAAACCAGTTCTAATTAAAGAATATTCAAAAATGTCATATATAGAAAGTGAAGTTCGCATTTAGCCAAAAGATTCGTTTTAGGGTATGCATATGTACGCGGATTTTAACGTAATTATTATAGCCATTTATATATTTAATGAGCTAGAACTTAGCGAGCGGCGAAGAGAATGAAACTAATGAGTTACATCAAGCTCGCCAATATTCATCGCTGCTTGCTAATTATTATTTTTGTTTTCACATAAAAATTATTCGTTAAGCGAGCGGAACTTAAATATAGTGAGCAGAGAAGTGGCGAATCGAAGGTGGCTAATATGTACATATGTATTTGTGTAGCAAATATCAATTTTCTCGTCCCAGTCGGCACTCAATGGCAGAATGACCCCCCGTAGGTCTTCTACTTCAGGTCGTATGTAATCGGTAGCCAGTCTCACCCTGGGGGGCAATCGAGAAATTATACTGCTATGATTCGATTGCCTCGAAGAGAGTTCGAATTATTCGATATTGCTCTTTTATGCCGCCGATCAGAAGATGAACTACATTAATTATCATCGGTTTTAGGTGTCATAACCCTAAAGAGCTGAGTTTTCGTAGTCAATAATGTCGGTGTTGCCAGACGCGGAACAAAACCCGGAAAATGGGCAATAGCGTAGTATATTTGCGCAGAACTTCTTTCATTATCACTAAATTAACACTAAATTATAAGAACTCAACAGCAGATCATACTAAAATATGCACATCAAATTAAACGTAATAGCTTGGACTTTATTAATAATATAAATTTCTTTTGAAGTAATTATGAAAAAGGTTACTTTATGAAAAAATACGATTTTGTTCGGTTTTTTTTAGTATTTTTCGATTTAAATATAAAAAGCATATAAATTATGTACATCACTGAAAGATACACTAATTAACTTTATTTTGACATCATTAGTTTTTAATCAGTTATGTAATTCATAAGATATTAATATTTAAAAAATAAAAAATAAAAATTAATTTACCCTTTATATTTTTGCGTCAAATAATTTTGATACAGTTTTAATCAGTGTGAGGAGTTCTATCGTATCTATCTATTAGTTTTTGCATAGCTAAATGGTGCATATTCTACACTTATGCCAAAAAGTGGGCTGTGAACAATATTTTTTTTTTTTGAACTTCTGCCAACACGTTCTTACTCGCACTTCAGATATCAGCTGATTATGGTTATGGCGGAAAACCGAAATTCAATTGGTCTCTAGGGCTATGGTTATGGCTATGGCGTTATGGTGTGGCACCACTAATCGAATACAGTGTTGGCCACAAGGTTGGTTCGAACAGCTGTTTTATATGGTTATGGTAATGTCACCACTAATTTAACCTTTAAATATGCACTTGAGAACAAAGGGCGTAACGGTACTACCATTTTTTAATAACAATTTCTCTCACCTTCTTCACATTTCCGACAATAACGTTCGCCGCTTTATCTCTTACCCCCAACCTAGCCCAACGTAATTATCACAAAAACCATTTAAGGAGAAGTGTAATTACTTTTTTCTCTCTCATAATTGTTTTACACACCTCTTAACACTGAATCAGCTGATCAAGCTCTGCGTCAGCGTCTGAAGTACTTTGCGCAGCAATTGATTATACAAGTCCGTCATATGTATCAGGGTTGTTGTGAATATTCGCATTCTCAACCGCGGAGCTCCCGCATTAAGTTTAACATTCGCATTCGCAATAATCAATGCGGAGCTTTTGCGAATGCGAATGTATATTTGACAAAGAAAATTACAAGTTTAAGCCAATATTTTTTGCGGCACAAAGGAGTATTTGTGTAACAAAACCGGTCAAAAGTCAGATTTATCAACTTTGATAAAATTGTCTTTAAACCTATTATCTCTCAAGCTACATATGTATGTATATAACCGAGCTATCAATGGGCGGTTATTCGAATTCCTACTTCTACTTGATCATTTGTTTTTTTTCTATATTATGAATTTGAACCTGAAAAGGCAGCAGCATTACTTTTTATTAAACATAATATTCCAATTTCAAGTACTCAGTCAAATAAATACATATTATTAAAAATTATTAACTTTTGCATTTTTTTATTTACCTAATACATACATCTAATTTAATTACCTAAATTATTTCGTAAAATTACTTGACATCCGCATTCGCATTCGCATCCGTGGATGTTAGCTTTTAGACATATAAAATTCCACATTCGCAACAACCCTAATATATACGTATGTACATAAGAGTATCAAGCGCCAACTTGGGCGTCACTAAAGTCGAAGTCGAAGTCGACGTCAACGTTATGATCGTCGTCATTTGTGTCTTCGCTAACTTCAATGCTGCCCCCAGTAGTATTTGAATGTAATTTAAATATGTAGTAGGCAGCTTTTATTTGAGCTTGAAAATGATGAATGAATCTCGCTACTGCTGTTCGCTCTTATTACGATATTTAAGTAGTATGTATCCCCATATATGTACATATGTATTTACGCGAGTAGTTAGTTAATTAACTTGCGATACAGCGCAAAACCACACTTACCTTGCTATTGTAGTAACTATCTAGTTAGTTGACGCGGAAAACTCTTTAACACTGATATTATCGCATCGCAAAAAACACACACACACTCAAACAATAGCACAACAAGCAGAATGATAATAACAATAATGTGCTAGTAATATCAAAAGCGCAAAAGCGTCAACGTTCGTTGGCTTTTATATTGTTTGTTGTCACTCTGCTGGCTGACTGGCTGGTTGGTCGATTGGTCGGTTGGTTGGCTAGTCGATCGTTTTGGGGCGGCTAAAACAGTTAAAATGTTGTCGATACACTTGCGCTACGCCAGTTCAGTCGTCGCGAGGAATTGAAATGAGAAGGATCGGTTAAGTACGGTGATTCAAAAGTGTATTGGACAGAATTTGAAGTGTAAAAGTTGGAAATTTTTGGCGGAAATTGTTGGAGGCTTACCTCTGTATATGTAATAATTTCAAAAGTGCTAGTGTTTTTTATTTTTTGGTTATAAAAAAAAACGTAAACTTCCCTATTGTTGCCAATTTTTAGACAATACTGTAATTATGTCATTACAAAGATTTAAAGTGTTTTTGTTTTTGTATAAAGTGCACTTTTAAGTGTGCAGTTTTTATTTATTAATTTTAATGCTTCAGCGTAATTTAAATATAAATCGAATGTGAGAACTTGTACGTTCATCTTGTTTGCTGTTTCACTGCGCATGTAGTACATTAGACCGTACCAGAACAAAAGATTCACCGCACACACTCAGCTAATTTCGAAGAAAAATTTGTTTGGCCGAACATGTTTCGTTATATCTTCGTCATTTATAGTCGGATCTTAAAGCCCGAGGAGAAAATTATTTTTGTTCATTGAGCTCTAGTACCCCGTTCAAGTACTTACATACCGCATCTCAGTTCCTATAACCCTAACGTACCACCCTAATGTCGGCGAATTAAAGCTCGCCAAAAAGAATTAAACTTTGGCTATGCAAGTATTTCGACTCGAAGGCAATTTCGATTTATTTTTTTTTTTTTTTAGGAACGTAGGGATCGCCTTTTTGCAGTTTTCGTCTTATGTTCGGTATTTGCAGGCGGATCTTAAAGTATAATTAGTATATTGATGTGCTTATCTCGAGGAGACTTTTTTATTCTAGATCTAACCAAACCTCATTAAACTTTTGCTAAGGAAGCATTTCGATTAAAATTTATAAGGCGATCCCTAAAACATAGTTAGACTCGGGCGTGTACTGTGAAATTTATTTTCGCTTGCTTGCAAGGTGGTGCGATCTAATGTATGTAGCTGTTATACATATTATGTGTAAAAATAAGACAAATAAATATGTTTTGCACTGATCTTAGTAAATTACTAAAGACGCTAATTGGGTCGATGAGTTCGACAACCGTAAAAGCCCGAAATTTGACATTTTAAATTCAGATAGGCATTTTATTTAAAATGTATCTCTTTTTCCATTGAGCTTTTAAACCGTACTAGATACTTAACCGTTAATGTACTAATCTCATTGCACCTGTGAGAAATGAGAAATGAGGAGAAAATATATATGTATTTTTTTTTTAATAATCTTATCCATGAAATTTAAAAAGTCCTTTAAAAAAAAAATTCTGACGTCACACAGTGCCGTCTAAATGGGCAAAAATCGAAAAATTCGTTATCTGCAATGTGAACTTGTTTGGTATTTCTTAAAGACAATTTATCCACTAAAAGGAATTAAACAGACATTACCCTAAAAAATTAATTATATGCCACCAAAAAGCCACTAAAGTCGACAAATTTTATACTAAGAATTTTAATAAGAGCATAGCCATACTTAAGCTCTTCTCAGAAAAAATATAAAAAATATATTCTTTTAAATAAAATGTTGGTTTGACGTTTCTTGTTTCCACATAGATAGTAGAGAATTACAGGAATTTAAACACAGGGTGTCCCTGCGGTATTCCAGAAAAACAATTGTTTTAAACAAAATTTCAAAAAATGCTAAATTTTAATGGAATGAATAAAAATATATGTAAAAATAGGTAATTTTTTTTATTTTATTAAATAGTACGGGCTTTTAGCTATAAAAAGAAGAAATAAAAACCTGCTCATTTCTTGCACTTTCTGAAGTAATTCGTTTTTCGCTAATTCATAAAATTATTTTTTTCATTTTTTGTCAGTGCCTTGAGATCTGTACGATTCGTTCCATTTTGAATGAAGTGTCAGATTAAAAAGCTTGACCTGTGGACAATAGAAGGCCCACTTTTTTTTAAGAGTTGCCACCTGTGAAAAAATTAGTTTGTTCAAAAGTTATATTCAAATGTTTTTATAAGTTAAATGAATTATTAGGAGATGGGTATCAATCGAAATGGGTAATAACTACATGCTGCGAGTTTCCACCTGTTTAAAAAATCCAATTCCACTTGAATTAAAGGAATTAGGTAATTGAAATAGATAGCTATCACCATAAGGGAGTCAGACGAAAGAGGTTTAAGAAGGGTTTAGCTAAAAGAAATATTACGAATAGGGTTGCCAACTGTTTGTAATGTCGAATTTAGTTAAACTAAAGTAATAATTTTGTCAAACCAAAGGTTTACGACATCGTATTTGTTATTTTGTTACAAATACATACATTGTCAATCAGTGATTTGTTCTGATTACATTCCTTTTAAATTACTGGACTCTTAAATTAACTCAGGACTGTTTTTACTCTTCACTTTTTTCTAAATATGTCAAAATTTTCATTTTTCTGATACTCATATTGATATACATATTTCAGTTACCTTATTCCCTTAATTAAAGTGAATTTGATTTTTAAACATGTGGCAACCCTTCTACGTGTCGTTTAGAAGTAAACTATTTTCAAAACAAGATCAATTGATAGCCATATTGTAAAATCTAATTCATTTGACTTATTAAATAATTTTAACAAAATTTGTAACAGGTGGCAGCCCTTTTCAAAAATAAAAAACTTTATTGCACATCAATAGGCCAAGTTCTGTCATTTCACACCTCACTTTTGAAAATAGAACGAACCATATATTCATACCTATGTAAAAGCCACAAGAACCCAAATTTTCAACTTCAAACTGCATTTACAGTGAAAGTATGAAAGTTATCCAAAAACAAGTAATATTTTTGAATTTAGCGTCCTCAATTTTACTCAGAAGCGAATTTTCATTTAAATCCGTCCATAATTCTATTTTTGCCCACATTTTATATGGAAAAACTTTAAATACAGTTTTTCTTTATTTGGTCCTTAGTTTCAATAGCATTTTGATTTGTTTTATGTGTAAAATTTACTCTCGCACAGTGTAATATATACTTATGTACATGTATAGAATGCGTTCAAATCGGTCCGGCGGTATGTCTAAAATTAATTTTTATCAGAAAAATGGCTGCTGAGGCTAAAGATATAGAGCCAAGATATAGTTAGCACAAAGACTGATATGCAAAATTTGCGATTGATATAGAAGATATAACCAAGCTTTAATAAAAATAGTGGGTTTTTTAAGTGCCTACAATACATATTAACAACTAGCCGCTTAACTTAAAAAAAGTTAAGGAATCAGCTAGCTAAGAGAAGTTGAGAATTCTACCTGTTTAACTGTAAAATAACAAGAAGATTAAATGTCATGAAAAATGTCCAGCTTCAGCATTCACTTTCGTTGCTTCTTCAGCGACAATAACATCATTCTTGCGATCACTTCAAACTGTCGCTGACATGGCTTAATATTCTTAAGCCATAATTGCCCTTAACCTTGAGCGGCTGACTAAGTAGATTGTGCGATTGCGAAGTTGCTACATTTGTATATATGTATGTATGTTGACCAGTCTCTTGTCAGTTTTGTGGCTTGGTAATTTTCCCAAGGATTGGAGAAGATGGTTTACTTTGTTTTGTTTTAATTTTTTTTTAATCGTTGAGAACGCTTCTAGAATTCGAGCAAAAGTCAACAATCCAGTAATATTCATACATATAAACTTACATATTAATACAACACAATTTCGCATTCTACTTATCCAGCTGGACTTTTGCTTGCATGTTTTTCATGCCATTTTCATACATCAAGCTTAACTGTTCAATCACTTCGAAGCATGCATATGTACATACATATATACATACATCCGCACATATAAATGCATACATATACATATGTATCTATTTATAAGCCGATCAACGTCTTCCCACAATTGGGTTATCTGTACAAGGTATTCAGCTGCTATTTAGCCAAGGTCACTTACTCGTTCAATGGGTGGATTACAGTGTACAAAGTGGGTCCTCACTTTTCTAAATACCTATTCGTTTCACTTATCGTGATTAGTTGTGTCACGAATGTTGTTTTATCTTAGTTAAAGTTAAGGTGAAGAATTTTCTCATGATTTGCTTAAAACAATTGTTAGTTACACCAATCAAATAAATTTGCATATAGGTTACATTGAGGTGTAGAATTATACACCATTGTACACCTGAAATTAACAAGATATGTATGTAGTAAAAATAAAATAAAATAAAATTTAATAATTACTAAAATATCAATGCGCTTAACCCATTAATTAAACTAATAATTAGTTTTATTTGCCATTTACTCAGCCTGAATGAGCGACAAATCGATTCCAACGCGACAATTACGACATACTTAGCCTTGAACCTGTACATGAACATGAACATGGCGGCATAAATTTGCATAGAAGTTTTTGTGCGCCAAAGCCAAATAAATAAAAGTTTGAAACAACAAATAGGTGTTGCGCGAAATTTTATTTTATTTCTTCTTCTTCTTGTTTGGCGCTGTAACCGCCACCTGGTGTTTCCATAGCAGAGGAGGCCCTACTCTTGCTTTGTTGAATACTTTCAGGGCTGAAGCTCTTATCTCCAGTCGTACAACATGGCCGAGCTAGTGAAACCGCTGCATTTTAATCAGCTGCACTGTGTCCATGTGGTCGTCGTAGCAGGGAGGAAAGGAAAGAAGATATTTGCGTATTCCAAGCTGAGGTTTCAGGTATCATATAGATGGATATAGAGCGAACCTACATACATGACATATGAACTTGTAACAAGCTTGCGAAAGAGACTCAAAATAAAATTTGTCAAATTTCTAGTAAGAAGAAGTGCTAGTTCCCATACACACATATGATAGTATCGATATGGTGAGTGTCGATCCTTCTCTCGTGGGTATTTTATCAGATTTGGTGTATGGTAAATAATTGATCTATGATAAATTTCCTACTAGGTCTGAAGCCACGCTGAAAAGGCTCAATCAATTAGTTTACGGTGGGCTTCAAAGCCGCAGTTGTCGAATATTGCGGGATCGCCTGTGTCTTATCTCCTCATCTGTCCGACTACTTTCAGTGATATTCAGAAAGTCGGAGAGGCGTGACTTTCATACTTTTAGCAGGTGTTGGGCATCGATCACTTGGCCGTCGTGTCCGTTCGTCCGTAAGTTGCCTAACTTTTTGATACACTTTTCTGGTGTTCTCCATGCCGTCTATTACAGCACGGTGGATTTGCTTTCTAAGTAGTTTTCCCATCTCGGTACAGCCATGTATTCTTGCTGAAGCCAAGTGCTGCAGGCCATTTGAAAAATCCCCAGCGAAGTCGATTACCCACAGTCCCTTAACGTACGTTTCGTCGTGGAGGCTGAATTATCCTTTACCATCCTATCATTAAAATCGCCTAGCATGGAGGTAGCTTTGAGCGCTTCCGTTGGGATGTGCTTAATTCGCCTGGATGGGAATTGTTTTGAGACTCTAGTTCTCACGGATTAACGACAGTTCATTTGATATACTTTCTTTGAAAGTTTCACTTAGACCTGTATACTGCAAATAGAATCCAATAACCGAAATTAGCAAACGACCCAGCCTAATATTTGCTCAAGCAGTGAAGTTTCCTTGATTAATGAGTATCCAAGGTGAGCAATTGTTTCCGTCATTTTTCCAGCAGCTGTTTAAAAACGTGCCATATTTTTCTCCATCTTTCAGCTATTTATAAAACCTTTATAAAGTTTTAATGCCTGCAACATCTGAAAGTATTGAGTCTCTCAAGTATGCCAACATTTTTTTAAAAATCGAGTTCTTTTTGTGGAAATCATTTTTTCTGTTTCACAGTCAGCGTTGTCTTTTTGTTAATTTGTTGCCAAACTTGATAATTTTGTTCCCTCTTTATAAAATTTCGTAATTTATTTTTCAGTTTGTTAACTTTTTCGATTCGACAGTTCAATGCAAGCGCGTTCTGATTACACAGTGAAATACAAAATACGTTGAGCGGAAAGAGAAAAAGGCTAAAAACACTCAACAATATTAGGCTAAAACGCGATCAAAAATGTTTTAAAAATCCTTATCCTCCTTATACATCCTTACATAGCATAAGACTTCGATCGGGGTATTATCTTTAGTACTTAGAATTTCTATAGGGTTGCCTGTCTACCCGCACCCTTTGTTGTATTACAAAAATTGAGATGTCACATGAAAGGGCTTGATTTTTAGATGTTCAATAAGGGTTTCTGTTGTCAAAGAGGGCTGCCACCTGTGTGCAAAATTTTAAGATGTGGGCTGTTCATTGGACTAAAAAGTGAGGTGTCAAATGAAAGGACTTGACTTTCATATGAGCAATAAGGTTTTATTTTTTTATTAGAGTTGCCGCCTGTCTAAAAAATTATAAAATTATATTATTCATTAAAAACATGAGATGTCAAATGAAAGGACTTGGCCATTGGGTATCTAATAAGGCTTCATTTATTTGAGTGGGTTTGCCGTCTGCTTGCAAAATTATTGTATAAAATTTGATTAAAAATGATTAATGAAATGTCGAATAATTGTAAATATCATTTCCCCAAAGCGACCTTCTAAAAAATTTTGCTACACTTCAGAGATGTATGTACATATGTATGTGTGTATGTCCATCACTTTATATACGAACATACATGCGATTGTACACATATTATTTAGTTCACTATGACTAAATTTCACTGTTACCATAATTATTATAAGTAGCTACCTCTAGCTAAGTTACAGCTACATAAATGTATAAAATTTAATTGCTGCCTCTTTTTAGCTGCATTAATTTTAGTGGATGGTGCAGCATTTTCGTAAGTAATGCTCTTAGCTTTGATTGCTCAAACAAATTTTTCATAAAAGCCTTACTAAGTAAGTACAATTGCTCAAGCAAGCGACACACTTTCGAGAGCACTCAATTTAAATATATCACAAAATTTGAAAAAAAATTGCACATATTCAGTTTGCTTTTTGAAGAAAAATGCATGCGAATAAGTATCTCTTGAAATACGGGCCAGTAATTAATGCAACTAAGTAGATAAAATATACTCTGAGATGTAGACATAATATTTAGAGGTATTCAGGCGTTAATGCGAAATGCTGAGTTTTATCAAAAATAAACAGCCGAAAATCTCGCATCAGTCATTGCATTTGCTTGTGGTTGGTAAAGAGTGAAATGCAATGACTGATGCGAGATTTTCGGCTATTTTGCTATTGATAAAATTTCTCAATTTCGCATTTCGCTCCGATGCAATGCATTTCACATTAACGCTTGAATACCCCTAATATTACCGGAAATTTATTTGCGAAGAAGTAAGTATAGCCGGGTAGGGAAGCTGATATC
>NW_016166819.1:16839-23128 GCF_001687245.7 Rhagoletis zephyria | reverse complement strand
GTATTTATGATTTTAAAAAGCCGACCAACCGGCTTGAAAGAATATCAATGCACAAATCTTTACTGGAAAAGATCCTTATCTCTGACTCTTGTGCATATTGACACTTGGTAATGATATTTGCTTGTAGTTATGTCAACGCTAATTACAAGTGCACATAAAGTGCATTCGCGTCTAAATGCCAATGTGAATATGCAACATAAATATTTGTACATATGTACATCCGGGTGGATCGAGAAACACAAAGTTTACAGTTCGGGTTCGAGTTTAAAGATTTGAAATTGAACAAAATTTACAAGAAATTTTGATATATATATACCTGCTTTCTTAGTAGAGTAGCAATATGAGTACCAATGATGGTAAAAATTCCATAGTTAAAACAAACAAAAAATTTTTTTTTTGGTTCACAAGGACGAATGGGTAATGAAAATGCAATTTGAATTTTCTAAGCTTATAATACATACTTTTATTTTCAAAATTATTATTGAAAAATGTCAAGGATATTTAAGCATAAAATTTTGAAGGGACATTTTCAATACTTACTCGTACTTACCAAAAAATTTTATCTGCTGTAATTCTACCGATTTTTTGTTTTTAAACTTCATACCTATACTGTGTTTTTACATTGCACTGAAGTTTTGAAATAATTTTTGAAGTAATCATATTTTTAAAATCTCAAAGTCCCTTAAATATTTCTCAGTGGGCGCGTTCATAAGTCGTAGCAGTTGTATAACCAATGGCTATTTGTCTTAGAAATGCACAGTTGAGTAGTTCCGCTCAGCTCAACAGCAGGCAACTTTCCGCCATTTTTTCTAGCGGAAAAATGTTTACGCTACATGAACTCAACGTGTTGGGCTTAGCCTAAACAGCTGATCGAAAAGACTTACGCCGCTTATATTAAATTTAACGTCGCTTTGTTAGGTCGCAGTTGAAAACAAATATATTCAATTTTATATTACTGATGTGATAAAGTAACTAAAATAATTTATAATAATAAATACTACTTTGCTAAATATATCTTTTTAAGATGTTTGCTATCAAATTATACACTGTTTAAGTAATTCTAACATTTCCCCACCCAACTGAATCCGAATTCTGAAACTCGTGTTTTAGATCCACCCTAATGTACACCGGCGTACTTGTAAATCGTACGTACATATGTAGATAAACATTGGCTATGTATGTATGTATATAGCTAAAGTGCTTACGTTTTATTTGCAGCAAAAGTTTCCCGCCTATTCTTGATGGTGGCAGAATTGCTTGTGGGCGCTTTCGGTGGTGACACCTCCGCCACACAGCGAGCCGTTTCATTTCGGAGGTTAATATTTGTATTTTTATTTATATTTACGTTTTTAAGCGCAAAATTATGTGTATCCTTTGATTTTCCCACGTTCAACATCTCCACGTCCAATTAATTTTGGCAGCCAATTAATTATGTCAACGACATGGCAGTTATACACCCTCAGGTAAATTGTGTGTATGTAGGTACATATGTATGTGCGTAATATACTCGTCTCTGTGGATGTTTTACAGGACAAATTATGTGATTTTGGAAGTTTCGATTTTAAAGGGCCAGATAATCTACTTTCACACGCAAATTTCAAAGTGTTTGTTTGAATTAAGCTTTAAGCCAAGTAATCCCCTAAACTACAGTTGAGTAAATACTTTGAACGTTGGATAGAAACCCAATAATAATTTTTATAGGAATAGAAGCATTCGACTTAAGCTGTTCATTTTAATGTTCAGCAATTTGTTCTGAGTGGGTAAACTGATTGGTAAAGAGTCTTACACTTACGCTATCTACGCATCGGGCACGACAGCCCTTTAACTGCATATGTAAGTAGATATATAAATTCCAATTACAGCAAGCGTGGGCTTATACCATAAAAAATTGAGGAAAAAGAAAAAGTTAATGAATTCATTTGACAAATTCTCTACTCAACACATTCTCATAATTATTGGGGTGTGTACTAAGATGCTTTAAAATGGAATACATTGATGTAAAATGATACTTTACATGAAAATATAAACATTTGAACGCCTCTGATTTTATTTATTTTAAAATATTTTCTCGAAGTGCTTTTCGTAGTTATTCCTAAGCGATTTCTACCGAATTGGAAATGCCAAGTGAAGCCAAGTCCTTCTTTACCTGGTCTTTCCATCGCAGAAGAGGCCTTCCGCTTTCTCTGCTAGCCAAATCATAATACTCTTAGGGCTAGCGGAGCCGTTGAATTTCAATTCGCTGCACGCAGACCGACGAGATGGGGGAAAGGGAGGTTTGGTCTGTTTCCCCTTGAGCCCGGAGGTAAAAAAAAAATCAAAATATTTTGCTAAGTAGATAAGTCATAAATTGCACTTAAGGCTTCGTGGAAATGAGCTATAAGAAACGTTATTTTGTACGTTTTACTGCATTTATAAAATTTTAGTTTATAATGAATTTTTTATTTGACTTTTTATTGATAAAAGGCACAACTGGGCGCCGATCAGGAGCAGAAGAAAATGGCACAGCTATTAATTAATGTCTAACTTTGCCACTAAAATATTTATCATTTAATGCTCAGTGGAAATCCGGCATTAAAAATAACGACTCTGTTCTACCTACCTGCCTACCTATGAACATATAACTTTCTTATATTTGAAGGCAAGAAATTTAGTAACATGTGCTATTCATTTTTTTAAAGAAACCATTGGGAATAAAAATATACAGTAAAGTAAACACATGTTGTCCGATAATTACAAATAAATAAAAAAAACACCTATTTAAGGTGTGCGCATGACAATTGCGAATTTTTGACTGCAATTTAAAGCATTATTTCATTACAACTACATACTTACTACACTTAAAAAATCAAAAATATTGCAAAATCATTTTCCTTTCAAATTAATGAAAGTTGTTAATATTCAATTGCTGTATTTAAATGTAAAAAATATTGTTACACTTTATTTCTTGAACATTTTTAATGGCAAGATTACAAACAATTTTGTGCTAAATTTTCGGCAAACATGTATCGCCTATTATCCAAAGCCCACACAACCACACACACTCACACACACACACTCATACGCACAAAAAAATAAAAATAAAAAAATAAAATATGTAATTCAAAAATTTCGCAGCCCACCTCCATAAACGCACAAGTAGCCGTAGCTGGTGTGGTCGCTGCCTGTTTCATTATGAATTTATATATTTACATTCACTTTTTTGCTTTAATTTTGTTTTTCATTTTTTTCTTGGGCTGCATGTTGGAAAGTAAAACAAAAATGCAATCGCAATGCTTGGCTTACTTTTTGGCTTAGACAAGATCAAGTAGCCAGTTTGCAAGCGTAGGGTGTGCATGTGTTTATTTATGTATGTGTGTGTCTGTGTGCGTGCGCCAAATTAACATGCGTACTCATTTTGTGGACTCCAGTGCAGTTAAGAGGCATACAAGTGTGTGTTTACATTTTGCAGTCGAGGGGGTAAAATAACACAAACGGCAATAACGCAAATTTGTGTTATTTCCCAATTGAATGTGAAATAACACAAATTTGCTTTATTTCATTTCTCGTTGAGCAATAAGACCAACTTTGAAACCTAACAATTTGAGTAATAAAGCAAAATAGTGCACATATGTAGGTAGTCACCCAGTTACATTTGACAAAAAGTAGTAAATGAACATGTTAATGGACAGATTTGTATGTAAATTTGTATACAATTTTGAAAACGCCCAGCGTCGCGGCGGTCCACGTTCATAAGTAAAAATATTTTGTGAATATTACTTTCTTCCTATGAATTATATCATATTTTTTGTTAATTTATATTTTTGGAATAATAATAATAAATTATTACAAATAGTATAAATAAGCAATGGGAAATAAGGCAAACTTTGTTTTATTTCCAACCTTTGTTGTAAATAAAGCAAAACTCTGATTTTGGTATTATTTCCCGTTTAAAGTGAAATAAAGCAAATTTTGCGTTATTGCCGTTTGTGTTATTCCATCCCCCCTTTGCAGTCATACTATGTGCTGGCCCGCAGCGATACCAGCACGATTCTACGCGTGCACTTGTGGCAATGCAGCAACGGCAGCAGCAGGCGCGGTCTATTTTATTATCGCTGACATCTACATTTTTTCGAAAACGAGTACATTTTTTTCTATACCATTTCAATTGCTGGTTAATGTAAATACTCGTACATACCTACGCATATCAGTTTAATTGCCTGCTAGTACCCTTCGTTTGCCTCTGGTAATGATTATGTGTGGTGGTATTAAAGTTTGTTTTGTGGCGCTAACAACGCATTTTTCGAGTGTTAAGCTCTGTACGTTTGCCACAGACACACACACACACACACATACACACACACCCCCACCCACCGATGCCACTGCGTTCCCTCTGCAATGACTTTGCATCTCAGCTACATTCACTGGGCGCTCTCTGCTAGATGCCACTAAAACACTTTCAATTTCCAACTTAATTCAATTGCGTTTACTTTTTTTTGTTATGCCGCAAGCATTTGCTGTATTTTTTTTTTTTGTTTTTCATTTTTGTTTTATGTTTTTGCTTTAGTTAATTTTTGCCTTACGAATGCGGATTTATTGGTCACATGATCAGTTGATTATGGTCATTGGTGGTAGCTAGGCAGCGAGGTAGGTTGGTTGGTTGGTAGGCTGTTGCTTGTGCTGCTGCTGCTGCGTCATCGCTATCATTTATTGTTAAATGCCAACAATGCTTGATTTACGTTTAAGACTTGTTGGCCTCTTGGCTGCAGGGTCTCACAAGACTTGTACCGTAGCAACGATTCATACATACCTACTAAACTATACTATACAAGTATTTGTATTTGAATTTATAAAAGCTGCCAATTAATTGCTTTTGGAACGCAACGACAAAGTCGCGTGATTGCACCAATATATTCATCTATTTGTTTGCACTTACTTTTTTTTTTGTCTGATTTTTGCTTCATTTCAAATAATAAAATTTTAATTGGTAAAGTTAGTGTACGATTCGGGTAAAGTAATTTGTTGCGCCCAGAATTTATTTTGAAATTCGATATGCAATTCCTCCAATGATTAATCAACTTTTTTGGGAATTTTTTTTTTAACTATGGGCGTGCACGCATATTAATTAAAACTAGAGTGCCAGTTACTGTCGAAATTCGGCCGTTTTTTGCTAGGTTTTAAGAGGCTTGGAGAGGTTTTCTAACTTAGAACGTAGCTAAGCTTATAAGGTACAAAGTAACTTACCGGAAAATCTTCTGCTTTTGAACTAAACCGTGGCTAAAACTTTTTATATCTTTGAAAGTCTTTGGAGGACTTCGGTAGGACTTGGAATTGACCCGATACATTCCAGTTTATCGATAAATTTCAATTATACATATCGATAATTCGATGAATTTCAAAAACACTAAAATCCGCTAACTCAACGATATTCGATAACTACGAAATTACAGGGCTCGATAAATTTCGATAACTCAAAAGTGTATATATCGCAATATAAATCGATAAATCGGTAAACTTTTAATAATTTCATAAAATTTTAATTTTGGCAGCTCCATATTTTTCGAAAGCTATCGACAAATTTCGATAACGCATTACACTCTGTTCACACGTTAAAATTTGATATGCAGTGATAACTCGATAAACTTATATAACCCAGGAAGTTCCATAAATCGATATATTTTGTAAATTCCATAAACTTCGATTCGATAAATCGTCCAATTTCAGTAGATAAATAATTATCGATAGCTCTGTAGGTTGAATAAACTCGATGCATTACTATAACTCGATAAATTTCTTTAAGTGTAAAAATAATGATAAATTAATAAATACTAATAACTTGATTCCTCACCGGTCATGGTTACTTCCGAGAATATCTTCATAGAATGGGAAGGGTGGACTCACCGTTCTGTCACTACTGTGGAAACGTCGAAGATAACGTGTACCACACATTCTTCACCTGCGAACACTTCTTGATTTCGCGCAGAATGTTGGAAGAAAGACACGGAGACATATTACTCCGGACAACATAGTTGGGATAATGATTTCCAGCGCAGAAAAGTGGGAAGCAGTTGCGAGATACGTGAAATTCGTACTCCGCTGCAAACGAGAGGATGGTTGTCTACTGAGGACACCCGAATGAAACGCCCCTACAAAAGAGCAGCCCCAAGGCTCTAACAGCGCGCTCCTGCATCTGAAGGCATGCAGAATTGCGGTGCCAGATGCGGGATTCTTGCGCGGGCGGTGGGAGTTTGGGTTTTAGTGGGTAGCCCAACACGCTTCGGTGGGAGTCCCACACTCGGGGAAGGTAGTATAG
>NW_016166819.1:12588-13450 GCF_001687245.7 Rhagoletis zephyria | reverse complement strand
GGGGGACAGGAGGTCGAAGCCTGGCACTGATTCAAGAGGCGGACGAGTATTAGATACGGCTGTTAGGCTTAGAGTATCTGTTATTAAAAATGGAAAAAGGAAAGTCCTTCTGAAGACCAGAACGGAACCTCCAACAACGGAAACAATAATGGGTGCAATAAAAAAGTAGACAGTGCTTGATTGAGACAAAAGCCACTCAAGACCAGAACACCCGCAAAACCGGTACTCCAAGATGCATAATTTATTTAATTTAACTGAAAATTTTCTTAAACGCAAGGCAACAATTTTCACGAAAGCAAATTTTTTCATCAGAATTATTGCATTCAAAATTTTCATTTGCAACCATTACAAGCGCTTGTGGCATTCAAAGGTCAGCAAGTGCGAAGTCTTCAATCAAGCACATTCAAATTATAATGAATCTATATATATAAAATTCAAATTATGTATGTACTTATAGACACACTTGGCTCCTAAACGAATAAGCCGATCGTAACCAAATTTTACACACGCACTGGATATCTTCCAGGGATGGTCACAGGGTAAAAAATATTTTGATATATAAAGGGGGCGTGGCCCCAAAACGTGGACCCGGGTAACCTTAGGATGTATTTGTTTAATATGGGTATCAAATTAAAGCTGTTCATGAGTGCTTTAAGATAGAGCAATTTTCATATAGCTGGGTGACTAGGGTCTCGAGATACAGACCAAAACGTGGACCCGGGTAACCTTAGGATGTATTTGTTTAATATGGGTATCAAATTAAAGCTGTTCATGAAGCTTTAAGATAGAGCACTTTTCATATAGCTGGGTGACTAGGGTCTCGAGATATAGACCAAAACGTTGACCTGGGTAACCTTGGGTG
>NW_016166819.1:0-10366 GCF_001687245.7 Rhagoletis zephyria | reverse complement strand
CACGTTTGAGGAAAGGGTGCGATAGTAGACTCCAGTTATAAGATTATAAATTAAATTTCCAAGAGAAAGTCGGTTCTTTACATATTTTCTAATTACCTTCGAAAATATATTAACTCAAAAAAAAAATAAACAATGCTTCATAGATCGATTTTTTTAAATCTAACTTCATAAAGTTCTTTAAAAATATTTTGTAAATGAGGCCATAAGAGCTTAGGGGGAGAGTTACAACACAAAAATACATTTAAGGCGCAGCGAAGCACGCCGGGTAATTGCTAGTTCAATATAAAAAAAAAATACAATTTAAACAGACAGCTGTTAGTATGGATTTCGTTAATCAAAGTTGAAAAGAATTACAATTTCATGCAAATGTGGATAAATAAAAGAGCACAAAAACGAAAAAAGTCAAAAAAAAAAAAATATGAAAATTGGAAAAAATGTGGTTGCTTGTTGTCTTGGCGATGACCTTCGTATTTTTCTTTATTGTATTTACATTACTATGTACATACAATGCTCACCTACAGCAGCTTTCAACGGGCAACATGCAGTTACGAAAAAGACAAGAAAAAATAGTTAGCATTATAGTTATATGAGCATTTGCCTTTTTCGCAAAAGTTGTACTTTATTTTTTATTTAAACAAACTTTTGATGCACGAGCTTTGTAATCACTGCAAATAAAATGGATGACCTATGACTTCACTTCAATTATTTTTTGTTGTTCGAATTTCGGTAAAATTTTCTATGACGAAGAATAGTAGAACTACTACCTCAGTTGCCAACAGCCAAAGGCAAATGTAAATGAAAAAAGAAATTTAGCAATTTTCCTTTGTTTTATTAAACATAAAATCGTATCGTTGTATTTCTCTTAAATGTTTTTGGTTGTAATATCTAAATACGTATACCTAAATGAGTATAACCTCGGAAGTCCATGAAAAGTTTGTTCACCAATTTGTTTCGCTGACCAGAGACCAAAGAACAATCAAGCAGTGCACCATAGAAGGCCAAAGTGGGTCCCTCGGCTAATAAGTTGATATTTTTTGGGAGACACAGGGTGTCTCATTCACATCGATTACCTTGAAAAGGGCAAAACGATCACCGGCGAATATTTTTAGTAACAGATTCGATATTGATTTGAAACAAAAATGGTTACATTTGACCAAAAAAAAAGTGCCGTCCTACCAAGAAAATGCACGGGTGCACACGTGCATACTCACCATGAAATAATCCATCAATTAGACTAGGACTACTTACACACAATACACTATATTCACGAGCGACTATTTCCTGTCATATACATACATATATAACTCTTGTTCAAAAAGTCACCGACTTTTCAAATTGCCCTTGCAAGAGTTAAAATTTGACATTAATTTTTTCGATCAAACTGCTACTATTTGACTTTTACTTTTTTCGTTTAAAGATAACTGTTAAAATTCGACTTTTATTTTTCCGCTAAAAGATAACAGTTAAAATTTGTCTTTTACTTTTTTGATTCCGGCACAAAATGTAGTCTTTTGCGCTCACGCGCTCGGCACTTTTGACCCATTTTGAAATTTATGAGAAAACGTGTGGAACAGAGCTAATGAAAATTTCATGAAACTTATATTTTTCCTTTCAAAAAGTAATCAATACTTGATAGGCGTTTATTCAATGAATTTCCGTTTTTTGTGGTTTGAATACGCACGGCTATACGCAGACGCTATGTGTAGCGTGTTTAGAACCATGTCGCATACAATAGCTTTGTATAGTTACTTCCCCAGTAAAAAATTGCAGCGAGAGTGTAAAAGAAAAAAAAGAGCGTAAAATTGACAAGAAGAGAAAACTAGCAGAAAAAGTTACTGAACGCAAAACTAGTAAAAACTTGCAAGTGAATAGTTGATATTCTGCTGTAAACATTTTACTATTTATAAATCAGTTTTAAAGTCTTTGCTTTTCACACAAGCACTTACACAGTCTAGTACATCATTAATATTTTGATTTCCACTCATTTTACTTTTGTTTGTGCTAAACCAATTCAACAAATGGCGGCTTTTGACATTTATTCTTCTTCTTCTGCTAGCTAATTTCTGCTAGTAGAAATTTCACCAGCAGGAGTTTGCAGCTCTCCCGTGTTGTTGCGCTCTCGATTTGTTGCTCTCCTGCAAATTTTTTGGGTTATCATACACTTTTCCTGTAAAAACTTGCAGGTTCCAGTACAAATTAGTACTGACTATTGGTTACTATACAAACCTAATATTTTACCAATTTTTAGTGCTCAACATTTGGCGGAACTTTAATGATAACCGCAAATATTTGTAAATTCACGAATTTGACAAAAACTCTCTCACGCTGGTATAGAATTACCTATGCGAATTGCTCCATTAAATTAAGAGCTGAGAGTTCTGCAGACAGCTCACAACAGAGGCTAGCTGCGCTGAGTGTGAAACGTATGAAACGTAATCGCTACTCACACAAAGCGATTGAAAGATTGCAACGGATCAATGAAAATTTGTAGCTGACGATGTCAGTTGAGCGTTGCATGCCACATTTAAAATTAATATTAAAATCCAAACTAAAGGCATATTTCTACATATATCTGTGTGTATTTGTGCGCTTGCGCGCATTGAAATTTGCAATAAACAGGTTAAATGGCGACTGCAAGCAATTCTCTTTTTGTGTGCGTATACGTATGAAATTAGACTAGAATGTGGAGGCAAAAAAGTCTTGACTCTTATTACAAGTTTTTCGACTAAATTATTGTGGTATCGAAAAATCGTTTAATAGCAGCGATTTGAAAGGCACGAATATTGTCGATGGGAGTTCGAAAAGTAAGACGAGTGAGACTTACGAAAGATTATAAACAAATGAGTTTGATAAAAGAATGTTAAAGATAGAATACATTCCCATATATTTTATAAACTTAAACCGACATAAAATGATCGTAATTTTTGATACAGATTTTCTCGGTCAAATTTGGTCAACTAAAGAAACGATATTTGATGTTTTTTTCATTAAAAACTGTTGGTTATTAAATTTTTTCCGATAAAACTTGGCCATTATTTTAAGGATTTGATTAAGTATAATTTTAAAAGAGTTAATTAATTTACTATTAATTTTATCAAATTGATTTCTTTGATAAAGGATTTTAGTACATACGTACATATTTACTTTTTCAATTAGGATAAACTACTATTTAATGATCTTAATTTTTCGATAAAGAATTTAGGACTGTTTTTGGTGCCCTCAAAATTGGTCGCAACTTTCGCGTTTTTTATTTTTTCGATTAGGGTACATATCCTGAAATGTTATTTTTCCATAAAAATTTAACGTTTTTTATAATTTTTCGATAAAATGTTATAGTTATTTAACTAACATAATTTGTTCGATTAAGAATTTATTTATTTATTTATTTTAGTATGTATTTTTATTTTTCCCATATAATTTGATTTTAATGTTAAGAATTTATTTTTGTGATCAAGAATAACCATTATTTTATGATTTGAATTTTTCAGTAAAGAATTTAGGACTGTTGGATTTGTCATTAAAACTTGGTCGTTATTTTAGCGTTTTTATTTTTTCGATTAGGGAATCTATGATTTTTTATTTTTCTCATAAAATTTTAGCATTTTTTATATATTTTTTTTGGTAATTGATTTTTATCACTTTTTAAATTTTTACAGTGACTTGTGTAGATCAAATCCGGAATTTATTTCCTATCATAAAATCATAAAAAAATAAATTGGGCGAACCAAAAGTAACTAACATCAATATTTTATTCAATTAAACGTTATTTCCTACTTCATTTTTTACTTTATTAAAATATTTATGTTACTTACTTTTAGTTTGCTCAATAAATTTTTTTAAATTTTTTTAATATAGGAAATAACTTCCGGACTTGATCTACACAAGCCGTTGTAAAAGCTCAAGCTCATTCCGCTGACTGAAGATATTGTCGAAGAGAACCAGGATATCTTTTCAAGAATAAGGGATTAAAATAGCTGTTAAGACTTAAAGAATTTTCGTATCAACCATTTGGTGCTTTTAGACCCGCCCTAATGGCCATTCTCTACCGATAACTACCTATAAGTTAAGTATATCGCAAATATTAGCCGATAGTATTGCTAATACAATGTAAATCCATAAAGCTTAAACATAGGCGTATGCAGGTATTATGCCTATGAGCCACATGCACATAGATACATACATACATACATATGTGAGACAATATGCCTAAGCCATTTGCGTAATCATGCAACATTTGCGCTTGGTGGCAAAAGAATCCAACAAATTGCCGCAAACGTAAACCGCAAACAAACGACTACCGCCGACATATTAAATGGCTGGCTTTGGCCAATGGCATTAAAATGGCTGACAAATGTGAACTGCGTAAATAGCATGCAATTGGCATAAATTCGGAAAAACGGCCGTAGAAAATGAAACTAGAAAATGAAAAAAACGCATAAAGGAAATCAAAGCAATAAGCCTGCATTAAGAAAAAAAAAATCGCTTGGCTAAGAAACACTTTCAAATGTGCGTGAATTGCAAATCAACAACATTGCAATCATGAATTCGAATCAGTGCAACAAAAGTCAGTTATGTACGTTGAGGCTTTCCGCTTTTTATTAGCCGATGCTGTTTTATGATTATTCGTTTTCGTTTTTTTTTTGTCAGTATTTACCAGTATTAATCCCCCATATTTATGGCGGTCAGTCAGTCATGTGCTCGTCCGTTTAAACGCATCGACGTGATGCACATGAGGGCATGCATTAGAAAGCGCGAGCAGGTGAGCAAGAACCAAATCAGATTTGTAGTCATGTGCTCGAATGGCTTGGCTTTAAGGTGAAGTCGTTAACACACTGCATTTTTTTTCTCTATTATAATTTTTATTATTTTTTGCTTCTTCATTTGTTGTCACAGCTGCTTCAGGTGCGATAGCTTTACAAGAACAAAACAAACATGTATGTATATATGTGCACATGCTGTTAGTTGCTGCTGTGAATATGGGCGCAACTGCATCTGCAGTTTTATGTATGTTTATCTACTTTTTATTTGTTTCCTGTCTATTATTTACGCTGCTACTCTCTGCTGTTGACCTGTTGACGTTAGGAGGCGCACACACGCAGGCGCAATTTTTCAAAGTAGTGGTGTGTGTATTAAAAAAATTCGAATGTTAGCAGTCATGTATGCTTACTTTTTGTTGCTTAATCTGTCAAACGTATTGCGGCTACTTGTGGCTGGTCGTAGTCTAGACGTTTGTGAATGTACGTACATAACTATGTGTGTCACATGTTGGTGACGTCACGGATAATTGGACTCATGGCTGATGAGTGCATCGATCGAGTTCACCTATGTGAATATGTCAGTATATCACGAAATTTTTGATGGTGGAGTGTTGAGAATTTGTGTTAGTTGGAAGCCTTTCTGCTGGAAAATTAGAAGTAGCAATGTGGAGGTTATCATGGGAGGTAACATAACTTTAGAGAAAAGTATCGATACTGGTATGTATTCGTATAGAAAACTCTAAAGAAGAATCGATGCCAGTATACACATTTTTGAAAAAGCAACGATAATACCTGTACCTAAAAAATATTTTGGATGCAAATTTAAGAGGCTAACCAAAATCAGATCACTTTGCTTATATGGCCTCTTTCCGAAATCCGACTCAGCAAGCATATCTGTAAGAATTTTTAAAATAAACTTGCAGTAAGTTTAAAGGAAGAGCTTATTTAAAGCTTACTTTGAATGCAATATACTAATGCTAATGAAAAAACTGAATTCTGTGATCATCGACTTAAGAAATAATTAAGTTATATATGCCATGGTTTTGTGTAATTGCTACTCCATGTGTATGTGAAATCTTCATCTCGCCAGCCAGGCTATTTAAAAAGTTATAGACGAACATATTTTGGTTTCCCCATAAGGTTAACATTACAATCCAAATGTTTAAAACGTTTTTTCTCGAAATCAAGTTTTTCGACTTAGGCGATTATTGCTTATGACCACAGAAGTAAGAACAAATGTTCCAATCAAAACGCTTGTTATCCAATGTTATATTGGTAAATAGGCAAATTACCATCAATTACGTTATTCTATCTATTAGCTCTAAGCAAATTAAAAATGGTCGAGTTCAGAGCTTCCAAGTGCATTAACCTCGGAAGTGAACAGGAAAATTATGCTTTGCCATTACGAGAGAAAAACGTGCATGTAGGAGAGTATCGAATATTTTACAAAACAGATACATATTATCATTTAAGATAATACGTTTGGAATCATTCATGAATTGAGTATGTATAAATGCATTTTTCAATTTATTTTTACTAGTGTTCGCGTAGCGGTTGAAATTCAACCTTTTAGATTAAGGGGAGTTGAGGTGGGCTGAGCTGAGCCGATTTGAGTTTAGTTGAGTATTGAAGTGAATTGAGGTGAAATGCGTTGAACAACATAATAGAATATAACATAACTTAATATAAATTAACATAACATAACACAACACAACACAATACAACACAACACAAAACAAAAACAAAAAAACACAACTCAACACAACCCAACATAAAATAACATAACAAAACATAACATATCATAACATAGCATAGCATAACATAACATAACATAACAACATATCATTACATAACCCAGTATAACATAACATAACATAACATCATGACATACCATAAGATAATATAACAAAACATAACAACATAACATAACAAAACATCACAACTTAACATAGCATAACATGACACTTTACAGAAAAAAAATATGTATATATATGTTCCTAAATATAAACTAAAACTATTCGACCCGGTTTGGTTTTGTTCGAATATCGTTGCACTTCGGCCTCAACAATCGATATCGGGCCATTATCACTCAAAAACTAAAAGAATTTAGCAGCAAACTTTCAGCTTATACAAAAGCGCTAGCACACAAAGAAACCTACAATACTCACCACACTCACTCCATGCTGTCACACCGATTATGGTAAGACAACTTCAATGCATTTGTACACAGCCAAACCAAACTATTAGTTCAACCAATGATTTATGCGTACGGTAGGTATACCTATGGCGAGAAAAATAACTCAAATGCCTGGCAACACATGCGCAGGCGCATATGTCAACACCACAGAACCAGCCGATGGAGAGACACACGACAACACACTGCAGTGACATCAGTGTGGCTAATGAATAGCGGTAAAGTCTCTGTTCTGTTGGCAGCTTGTTAAAAGCTGCATTTGCTTACAACCACCACGAAGCTTTCTTGGCGGCGCCGAAGTTTTATAGCCGCTGCCGCTGTACATAAATGTACGCTGCCTACAATGCGTCAATTTTTGTCGTCGGCGCTGACGCTTACGCTGGCAATGGTGGTGGCAGCAGCGTCTGGTTGATTGGTTTTTTTCGGCGGCACTTAGCCAAAACGTTCAGTTGTTCGTTGGACATATGCTGTTGTGGTGGCAATCGCGGTAAATAACGGTACCTTGTGAAACAGCTCGCTGTTGAATCCCTGCTGAAAATTTGATTTGTGGTGAAGCTGTGTGTCTGCTGCTTGACAGTTTAAAGTAAAGAAAGGAAAATAAAACGCGTGTGTATTTATGTGCAGACGAGCGAGGAAGAAAAATTGCGGACAAATAAATAGTGTTTTTGTTTGTTTAATGAAACGAAATTTCTAGTAAATTATAAATATAAGAGTTTAACAATAATGCGAGCAGAGCTGAATAAAAAGAAGAGGTCGAAGCGGAAAGAAATATAAAAAGTAAAAGGAAAGTGTGACAACTGGTAAACCACAAAGTCATTAAGAGAGCGAAATTAAGAAAAGAAAAATTCACACAAATAAACAACGGAAAAGAAATATTGCTTGTGCTATAAGCAACTTCAATATTTTTCAGTACCTTGACAATTGTCGTGCAACGAATTCGCGATAATTAACACCAATTGCGACATGCAACAAAACTAATTGTTACCATTGACAAATTGAGCGCGAAAATATATAGAATTTGTTGCTAAGCGTGTGGTATTTTGTATGCCGAATTGTGGCCAACCAAGTGCACAACGAAAGACTTAAGCAACGAACTTGCTGCAGTGAAGAATTGAAGTTTTTTTTTTTTTTTATGGAGTTGTGATTGTCTACGTCTACGTTTTACATTTTCGTTTAAAAAATTTTAAATTTTTTACAAAAAAAAACTGGTTGCTTCTTGTAGTATTAATTGAACAAAAGCGCATAATTCTTGTTTGTTGCCATAATTGGGTTATTAAATTGTTGTTGCCGTTAACTTCTGCATTGGCACAGTCAGTCAAATCGGCTTAGTGGCTTTTAATATTGCAGCTGTCATAATGATTTTAAGGTGAGTTATGACTCTATTGTATGTTTGAATAACTAAGTACATATTTGTAACAATTGAGCTAAGTTCTTGTAAGAACAAAAGCACAATAAATGAAATGTAAGTGTATAACAGAACTCAAGGGCGCGCATGATTAAGTGATTAACTACATATTTCAGAAGCATTTCAGGTAGGTGTTGGTGCTTCAAATTAATAGTTTCAACAGCGCTACCTTGCCCGTGGGGGGCACTTTTGTGCTGAAATTACTGAATAAAAAATTGCTTGTGGCGGTATAGTTTTTTTTGTGTTTGTTTTTGGAACATTATTCTCGGTGATTTTGACATTCTTTTTTGAAATCCTTTTTATGAATTTTTTTTGTGACTTCGTACAGAACAGAAATTCAGTGAAAAGTGTCAGTGCGCGCAAGTGTTTGACACACATTTAATCCAGTTTTTTTTTACATTTCTTTTTTTTTTGTACTTAAGCTATGTTCTTACAATTTTCTTATTACTTACACATTCTAAGCATTGAACACGCTTCTCTCTCTCTCTCTTCATAATGACTAATTTGTATTCAGGTTGAACTCGCGGTCAGTTGATTGTTTGTATGTAGGCACATGTAGCTGAACAGGCAGCTGAAGAAGCTGTTTGTGGCAGAAAAATAAAATAAGTAAAAGATGCAACAGATAACTACACACACATATATACACACATATATACATATTAAGTAGCGCCAAGTGGTTGTTGAAGATTTCCAATCATAACAAATGTCGTTAAATTCTTCTTGTTTGAGGCGTTTTTCTATAAGATAGTTAGTGACAAACACTGTGAACACCTGTAGTTGTTTTTTATTTATTTTTTCTAATATAAATATGCGCATTCAATAACATCGCTTATTGTCTTTATACAAACTATTTAAATTATGATACTCTTTTTGTCAATGAAAATTGTGAATTTAAAACGACTTTTTACTTGCAAACGTCACCATAGTTTTTGTGCGCGTCATCTTATTGTCTAATGCAAAATGTATGCTTATGCAACTTATTTCTTTGGTTAACATTTGTCATAAAAAAATGTTGTTAAAAATTGCATTGAAAATTGAGTTTTGTAAGCTGTTAAATAACCAAGGCATTTTTATGTATTCATATATGAGTGGACAAATCAAATCTGTTGTCATTATTGAGAAAGACTACACGGATATATTTTCATAACAGCAGTTATTCAATTCAATTGTTAAATTTGGGAATAAGTTTATGCTTTTAAAGATATACGCTCAAATTTATAAATAGTAAAGATGACCAAGGCATATCAAACAGGTAGTAGCATAAGAGCAATTTGTTGTCGACAATGTGAAATAATAGCAAAAATTTAAATAAAAAATTTTACATAAAAAAATAAAAATTTGTGGGCTTTTTTGGAGATTTGTTTCATTCCAGAAGCATCCTTACATCCTTTGCAAGGTCCAATAATTAGCGTTTATGATCCGGAGTTAAGCAAACGTTCCAAAGGCTGGTTTTCAAACGCTTTTTTTTTTTTTGAAGATTCACATGCAAATATATCTTGCCAAATAAGAATTTTTGTCAAAACATTAACAATATTTGACAGCTTAGAGACCAAATTATTTGAAAAAAAAAAAAAATCGACTCAACTGCCCTACTGCTACTACCTGTTTAATGTGGCTTGAGGAAGACTTTACCTGCTTTATAAATCGAAAATTTTTATGATGAATGTCACTATATAAAGCCCTTTAAATCCATTTTTTTTACAGCTCTGGTCAAATGAATTACGTAATAAATAATTAAAAATTTTTTAACAAAAAATTTGTGTTTTCGCTTCGTTTCCCTGTAAGCTAGACTTTTTAAAAGTTAATTCCAGCAACACCAGATTAGAAAAGTGGTATACCTATACGATTTCCAGGAAAAATCGGGAAATCAAAGTACTTCCATCTACACCGATGGCTCAAATGTGCTCGCCTCTATTTGGATTATCAACAGATAAGGCCAGATAAGGCAATAATGCATTCTCCATGAAGACTGCAGTGCCTTTTTGGCGGATATCCTTGTCATATAAAAAG
>NW_016166818.1:8566-23129 GCF_001687245.7 Rhagoletis zephyria | reverse complement strand
CGCACTCAGCTACAGGCACAACATGTAAGTGCGCTTTCAAATGTTCGCTTTGAATCAAGCCAGGCGACGATTTGTTCAAATTTAAATTTGTCTTTGCTAATGTCTTTGCTATTTATTTTGCTGTAATCGAACGTACAAAAGCTGCAGCGTGACGTTGTTTGAAATTTTATTATTGGGCTGAACTGATTCTTGATAATTTTAACAACATATCATTTAAACGCGCTATATCTCAGTCGTTTGTGTATCGATCGATTTGAAATTTTCACACAATAAACCACAAACTATTCCAAAGAATTTAGGTTTCACACCATTTCTTAATACTCGCCACACATAAAACTACAGGTTTATAACTTTTTTATGAGAATTAAAAGGCTGTTTGTTTTCAAATGCGAAAGTTGCGTTATAAAGTTTGAAATATTTTTTTTTTTGTTTTAAAACAGTGTTGTAGATGACTATCTAGGGAAGTTTTTGCGAAAGTTTCAGAATTAAGCATTACGCAGTTACAAAGTTATAACAATATTATTATGAATCACACGGTCAGCAGATTAGCGCGCTGCGCTCTAAAAGGCTTTATAACTCGGAAAAGTAAAAAAAGTCCTTTTTTTTAGTGATTTATATGTAAAAAGACTTGATCTTTCGATTGAGCAAATATATATATGTATGCCGCCGCCATTTTTTGTCAATTCTAGCGCGCCGCCGCCAAGTTACGAAAATGTCGGCGCGGCGGCGGCGGCGGCGGCGTTCGGCGCCTAAAGAATTTCGTACAAAATTTTCATGTTGTATGCACATTGAAATACATCGTTTGAAGGAACTGAATAAATACTACTCGTATAAAAACACTATTTTACGAAATGAAAATTACATTTTTAAAAGGAGTTTTTTTTGCATAATTTGGTCCACTGAATATTTCAAAAAAGCTTAACTCAGAAAAACATAGGTAACACGTTTTTCGATTAAAAGCGTTAATTACAGTTAAATTAGAGTCGATTCTGGTAATCTGACGATTTTTTCCGCAGTAGAAAATTTTTTTCAATACTACAACTACATATTACTTTTTTATATACTACATCAACAAGAAAGTTATAACACATGAAAAACTTTAACGCCAATATCTCAGAAAGCAGTTTTAACAGAAACGGCTTTATTGCATCTAACTCCTCAATTATTGGAGATAAAACAAAGACTAGTTGATTTTCCTGTGTGTTTTTTTTTAATATTTTAAACAGAATTTTAATAAAAAGCAAACACTTTTTTTTGCAAATTTTTACATTCGTAAGTTACTTTCTTCTGGGGTTCCAAAGACGTATACAAGAACTAGGTGGCTGTGCGAAAATTACGTTAGTATTCCTAAGTAGTGGTCAAACCCCAAGAAGGTTTGCTCCCGCGCATCGCAATATTTTCTACACAGAGATAAAGTCCCCCTTTTTGGTAAAAATTACTATTATTTTTCATTAAATTCGGCTCTCCTTAGAAAAATTTGGCGCTTCATATTTTAGTGGAAATTTTAACCATTTATAAGCCATTTTTCAAACAGTGGGTCAAAAAGGACGGTCAGCTTGGAGTTGTTGGGTTAAACTTTTGGAAAAAAGTAGCCCAACCTTATTTTCAATATATAACCCGCCAAAAATCCTAAAAACTCCGTAATTTAACATAACGGTTGATAAGCTTATTGCAAAAATTTATTGATAGCGACATAGATTTCCCCAGTAACTTAACCTTTAAATTTTTTTATTTCTTTAAATTGAAATAGTACATACGGATTTGTAGAGTACATAGAGATGTATGTATATTAGGGTGCCCATCGAAAATCGTTTTTTTTGTACGTTAGTACTACATATTTTCAAATTGTGGAAATTATCGATGGTCAAAATTTAAAAAATTCTTTGAAATTCAAGCAAAAATAGTCATTTAAAAACTCATGAATCTACAAAATCGTATTTTCTGACCTAAATCGACAGCGACCTCTAAATGGCCTTTAAAAAATCTATAAAAATAGGCAATAATATTTCTCATAAAAACCAATCAAATTGGGGGGTAGGGCCTTTAAATTTTCAAAAAAAGCATTTTCTATGGGAAACCTAAATAATGTATATACTATATAGACTTTCTTCTGTTCGCCCATCCATCAGCGGCAGTCACTCACCATTTGAATTCAATGAATGAATTAAATCTGAATCGCCGCCGCCGCCAATTCTTTTTGAAGTTGACCACGCCGCCGCCGAAAAGCCTGTCGGCGTAAACCTCTAGTACGTGGATACCGTTAAGTATGTACGTACATATACGTATGGTTGATATTTGTAGAGGGCACTTACTTGGATAGCGGTGGTTTGGTTTTTGGGAAGTACTGTATCTTCTGTCGCCTTTGACTTAGCTGGTTCTCCGTGTTCCGTTGATGTGCTGAATACTGTTACCGCTTCGTATCTTCTGTTTTGTGTTTGTTGTTGTAGTCTAACTGAATGGACTAAATTCGCCGTCACTAAGGTGCTTCTTTATTGTGGGTATTTTTTTTTACGCTATGAATTCGTTTATTTTTTTTTGTAGCAGTGCACTTTAACGGAAATCTGATTTTGTATTTCCGTTTTTTTAACACACCATAATGTATTTTTCTTAGTTGTGTAGCTCCGCAAACACTTTATACCCTTGCGTTTTTTTCCACACTAATTAAATAGCTTGGTTATTTTTCGCTTATTTCATCCTCTTTTTTCTCAACTCTTGTATTGATATTAGTTGTAATAATTTAATAATTTAATAGCTAACATTTGATGCTATTTTTCTTAAATATAAAAGTATTTTGCACTGTGTTGTTGGTGGACATGAAACTACTTTAAATACAGGTACGTAATCCACCAAAAACTAAAAATCGAAAAAATTTTACATAGCGCACTTTGCAAGTGGGTTACTCATATGTTTTTTGTTTTTTCCACTCACAAATACATATGCCTCTTTTTCCCCTTTTTTATTTTCAGGTACTTTATTTACCTAACTTTTCATTTCAGGCTTTTGGACTGCTTTTCTGTTGCCTGCATGCGTTTTTAATTCACTTTTTTTTTATATATCTGCACACCCTAATATATCACTTTTGTGATATGTAGTTTTGTCGTTCCCTGCAAAAATCGCGACTACTCCATGCATGCTTGTAAAGAGTGCTCCCTAAAGGCCAAGGAGCAAAGATGCTGGCTGCAATTAGTTGCGGCCGAAAGTGTTCAAGTTCAAAACTCACTATGCAGAGCATATAAAATTTTAAACCTTTATTTTCGTTTTTTTTTTTTTTAATTATGAAGTATCTGTGAAGTTCACAACGAAAAAAAAGTGGTTCGGTTGCAGGTTACATGTTACTACTACAAGTACTAGTGAAATGTTACGCAGCGGGAGTCAATTGTCACCTTCTAGGACAACTCCATGTTAAATGCGACAGTAGAAACCATGGCTTGTAGATTTGCAAGGTACCGGTATTCGACTCCCGAAATTGGTGAACTCACTAGTTTTGTACTAGTATTTCCGCTGCAGGGAAAAGACAAACGGTATAGTCTTTTTACGGATGTATGTATACGTATTCCCACTTCCACATATTCGTCTCCCTCGCTCTCCAACAACCCTTTGCGTTTGTTAAAATTACAACTTAAGCAAGTGAACATACATACTCACTCATATGTACATACAGTATTACACTTAGACGCGTTAAGGCAACACAGCTTCCAAAAAAGGGAAAAACAAAGTATACACTAGGGTGCGGCTAGTAGAGAAATAAATTATAAAAAGCTCGTAAGTATATGTACTTAACTATATACATTAAATCTCAGATAGATTAAAAATTTGTATTTGTGCACAAAATAATACAATACTTTATAAAAACTCTTGTCTCAATATACATAAATACATATAGAGATTTAATCTGTTACCCAAAATTTGCTGTTTGGTTTTTCTAATACCAAGCGATCCATACTTGTATAACTCCAGTTGGCTTCAGCTTAATTTACATGCTTACAGATATTCACGCGTTTTATTTTGTCAATTCCCCTTTTTTCTCAGCCGTTAGGCGCAGTTCAAACTCAATTCGGTGGCTACTCACTCGTGGATATACATACGTACATATAAGAATCTGCCGAAGTACATACAAACATCTACGGGTATACACATATACATCAGCTCCGCCCCTTGTTTGCTCTCGCGTTGCACATAATAAAGCACTGTTACTGTGCTTGGACGCGCTAAGACAGTACAGTGGAACAACAAATAATTGCGCTACAGTGGGACAAACTACGCTATACCCAGAAATTTAGAACAAATAAATTACAATTAAATCCAAATAAATTCAGCTCAAGACTCATTTTAACTGCGCGGCATTAGTTAAATTTCGCTTTCCCAGTAGTATCAGAAGAATTTTTTATTAATTGACCTAAGCTCAAAGTTTTATGCCCCACACAATTGACAAGAAATCTCCCTCCAATTCTGACTAAGCCTTCAAAACTACATTTTTGAAAGCAACAGGATTGAATCATTTTATTCGTAATGGTCTAGCACCCTTAACACTCTTAAATGTCAAATTACAGAAACTTGACAAGCTATGGGACGCTATAAGCTATATAGAGCAGTATCCCGCTCTGAGTGCTTCACGGAATCTAGCGGATCCATTGAGCAAAAATATAATAAATTCTCAGAAAGTTATGAGAGCTGTAAGACGCAAAGTTTAGACGGCCTACAGCTTCTCCGGGCAAATTCCCACCCCCAAACAAACACCATTCGCACCATAAATTCCACCCCAACTTCGAACTCCCAATAAGTATTCCTCAAGGTACCACCGTGCGACACAGAAATTTTCTACGGTGGGTACGAAGACTGGTCGGCGGTCAGAGATATGTTCACGACAGTCTACAAAAATCACCCCAAACTAACCCCAGTCCAGAAACTGTACCATCTAAGCAAAAAACCAAAGTCAGGCAGGACAAATAGTCAAACAATTCCCTCTCACGGATGATAATTTTAAGCTAGCCTCGGATGCCTTAAAGTCACGGTACCAAAACCGTAGGATATTGGTGGACAACCAGTTAAAAGTTCTATTTAATATCCCCCCCCCCCATATAATCAGAAAATGGTATGCAAATCCAGAAAATGCAATCCACCATCAACAATTGCCTCTCAACCCTCTCAGCACAAGGAATCCCGACCAGCAATTGGGACCCCATCCTTGTATATTTATGCTCTTCAAAACTGCCCAGTGAAACTCTATCTCTATGGGAGCAATCACTCAGCTCACGGGAAGAGTTACCACTTAGGGCAGATACGAACAAATCCCTCACAAGCCGGTATGAAGTAGTAGAAAGACTTAACACATATCGGCCACGAAAACCAAAGCTTCCCCACCCTAATTTCGCCCCAAGAACGGGGAATCACAGCTCCACATTTATAAATAAAAATAGAACTTAGAATTTCCATGTCGATCTAAATCAGCTGATTTCATGCAACCTCTGCTACTCAAAGCACCCCATGAAGACATGTGTGAAATTTAAAGCCCTATCCGTATCTGACCGTTTAAGATTCGTAAGAGAGAACAAGTATTGTGAAAATTGCCTTTCTTACTCCCATTTACAGAGTGAGAGTACAAGTAATTTCACTTGTGTATACTGTCAACTNTGGTCGATCTAAATCAGCTGATTTCATGCAACCTCTGCTACTCAAAGCACCCCATGAAGACATGTGTGAAATTTAAAGCCCTATCCGTATCTGACCGTTTAAGATTCGTAAGAGAGAACAAGTATTGTGAAAATTGCCTTTCTTACTCCCATTTACAGAGTGAGAGTACAAGTAATTTCACTTGTGTATACTGTCAACTAAAATATCACTCTCTTTTACTCTTACCGCAAAAGACCCAGACCCCCAACCTACTTCACCCAACCCAACGAACAACGAGTCAGCTATCGACTCAGACTAATACGGATACTGAAACGCCCACTTGCTCAAAATATGCGACACATAAACCACCAGAGGAAAAAACGACGTAAATAAAGTGTCATCTCATTTTTCGGCTACTAACGTCACAACTCTCCTCCCAACGGCGATAGTACCTAGATACTGTGATGGCGAATATCATAATATTCGCGCTCTGGTAGATCAAGGCTCACAAAAAACGGTTGAATCATCCCGGATACAAAAACTCTTGCGCTTGCCTATGACAGATGCTCTGTTCGAGATTTCTGGAATGGGTGGAACGATTAAGGCTCGCCGATCCCAACTGTTTCGCCCCAAATAAAATAGACATGGTAATCGGCAGTGAACCAATCCCCCGAATTCTCCTACAAGGGCTGCAACAAAACATAAGCGGAGATCTCATAGCGCAGAACACGATATGTGGATGGATTCTAAGCAGCCCAATCCAGGAGAGGATCTCCACCTTTACCACCCAGGTAACCGAACCCCAGGATGAGGAAGTAGCTGTCACTCAACCGCCGTCAAATGAAGAGGACTGCTGTGAGGAGCTGTATCGACGCACAACAAACCGGCAGNGAAACTATCACTCTCTTTTACACTTACCGCAAAAGACCCAGACCCCCAACCTACTTCACCCAACCCAACGAACAACGAGTCAGCTATCGACTCAGACTAATACGGATACTGAAACGCCCACTTGCTCAAAATATGCGACACATAAACCACCAGAGGAAAAAACGACGTAAATAAAGTGTCATCTCATTTTTCGGCTACTAACGTCACAACTCTCCTCCCAACGGCGATAGTACCTAGATACTGTGATGGCGAATATCATAATATTCGCGCTCTGGTAGATCAAGGCTCACAAAAAACGGTTGAATCATCCCGGATACAAAAACTCTTGCGCTTGCCTATGACAGATGCTCTGTTCGAGATTTCTGGAATGGGTGGAACGATTAAGGCTCGCCGATCCCAACTGTTTCGCCCCAAATAAAATAGACATGGTAATCGGCAGTGAACCAATCCCCCGAATTCTCCTACAAGGGCTGAAACAAAACATAAGCGGAGATCTCATAGCGCAGAACACGATATGTGGATGGATTCTAAGCAGCCCAATCCAGGAGAGGATCTCCACCTTTACCACCCAGGTAACCGAACCCCAGGATGAGGAAGTAGCTGTCACTCAACCGCCGTCAAATGAAGAGGACTGCTGTGAGGAGCTGTATCGACGCACAACAAACCGGCAGCCAAACGGACGATACATGGTGAAACTATCCATTAAACCCGAATTCCCAGACACCATGGCTCTAGGTCACTCTAGCAGCGCAGCAGCAGTATATCCGCATCGAAAGGACTCTGGAGAAAAAACCTGATCTCTGCAAAAGGTACTCAGAAGTTCTGGAAGAATATATCACCGTGGACCATATGGAGCCCACCTCATCCCAAGAAGTCGTCAAAGACGGTAAATACTTCTCCTTTTATTTACCGCACCATGCTGTCATAAAACCCGACAGAAAAACAACAAAAGTACGCGTAGTCTTCAATGCTTCCAGAATATCCCACTCTGGAAACTCCCTCAATGACGTACTATACACTGGCCCAACCCTTCAAAATGACTTGATGCTTATCATTCTCTGATGGCGTCTCTACAAGTTTGTTTTTAATGGCGACATCGAAAAGATGTATCGCCGAATTCTCATACAAAAGGAAGATCAAGATTTCCAAAGAATCGTCTTTCGTAGGTCCCCAAATAAGCCCATATAAGATTTTAGGCTGACAACAGTCACCTTTGGCGTCAATTGCGCTCCCTATTTTGCAATCCGTGTGCTTCATTAGTTCGCGCAGGATTGTCAAGACGAATTCCCGCTCGCCAGCAATATCCTCCTCCGCGAAACATACGTGGACGATATTCTCTCAGGCGGGCATAATATACAGTCCACTATAAGCTCGTTATCTCAAGTTAAAGACGCCCTAAAATCTGCAGGTTTTCCACTACGAAGAATCACCTCAAATCACCCACAAATCCTGGAATCAGTCCCAGATTCTGAGATCCTTGATGTTGATTTTTTCCAGTTTCAGGACACAAGCTCTACAAAAACGCTAGGAATAAAATGGAACGCGCTAACGGACTCCTTCTCCCACAAGTACGATCATGTGCCCGCTGCCAACTCGAGGACAAAACGGCAAATATTATCAACGGTAGCGAAATTGTTTGACCCGGCAGGATGGCTAACACCAATAATGATTTCCGCCAAAATGCACATTCAGCAACTATGGATGGAAGGAACCGAATGGGACGAGCACGTAAAACTCGGCGCTTTCCACAAGTGGAACACTCTGCGCGAAAATCTCCCCGCCATTAATGAGATTGTTATTCCCCGCTGAGTGCAATTCTCCCCTACTCACCGTGTACAAGTACAAGAGTTTTCAGATGCCTCTGAAAAAGCTTATGGCTCTTGTGTCTACCTCCGAGTACAAATTGACGAAAACTGCTTCTCGTCACACATTCTCGCAGCTAAAAGTAAGGTAGCCCCCCTGCAAACAGTCAGCTTCCCCAGACTCGAGCTCGGTGGAGCCGTCCTCCCCTCCCACTCCCAACTAGATTTACCTGCTCATGACTTATACCTCTGGTCAGATTCTTCCATTGTGTTGGCGTGGTTAGAAAAACCACTACACACTTGGAAAACGTATTTCGCCAATAGAATTTCGCTCATACTCCAAAATGTGAGCAATGCCACTTGGCAGCATGTACCTGGTGCAGAGAGTCCTGCCGATCTAGGTACCCGCGGATGCCATCCTCAAGATCTTGCGACATGCGCACAGTGGTGAATAGCCCAGAATGGCTGCAAAAGCTCCCAATTTTGTGGCCAAAAAACCCATCTCCACATTCGTCACCACCACAACAACGACGTATTGAATCCCTGCACACGATTGAATCGGTGGACATACTTGAGCGGTTTTCGCCCTTCGCTGGAGCGTTGCGAGTAATTGCGTTTATGTATCGGTTTATAAACGAATCTAGAAAGCAGCCGATAACCACTTCTCTCTCCCAACGCACGACGAAATAAAAGAAGCAAAAAAACATATCATCGATCAAACTCAGCTTACGTACTACGCAAATGAGATTCGATTACTTGCCGCATCTAAACCCATCAGCAAAAAAAGCACTCTGCTTACATCTAACCCGATGCTGGATAGATCAGGGATCATGCGGGTGAACGCTCGATTAACTTATGCAGCGCTTAGCTATAATGAGCGCCACCCGATCATAGTCCCAGAAATCTCACAGCTCTGTGCTCTACTGCTCGATTTCCTTCATACAACTCTTACCCACGCTGGCAAACAACTAATGATTCGAATGGTGCAGCAAGAATATTATATCCCCGCGCTGAAGCAAAAGATAAAACATCTATTTTTCAGTGCAAGGTCTGCACAATCTATAAACAAAAGATGCGTTCACAGATAATGGCCGCGCTCCCTACACCGATACACCTACACACTCCCCTTTCGTACCACAGGTGTTGACTTTGCTGGACCATTTCATGTGAAAACATCTACCCTCCGACGAGCTCCCCACGCAAAGGCGTATGTGTGTATATTTGTGTGCTTCTCCACCAAAGCAGTACACCTAGAGTTATGCTCAAATCTGACCACGGAAGCGTTCAAGGCAGCTTTTACTCGATTTGTCGGCCGCAGTGGAATCCCCCACAAAATCATGTCCGACAACGGAAAAACTTTCGTAGGTGCGCAGNATACTCGATTTGTCGGCCGCCGTGGAATCCCCCACAAAATCATGTCCGACAACTGAAAAACTTTCGTAGGTGCGCAGCGAACGCTGCAAAAAGAATTCTTCCAGTTTCTTAAAGAAACGGCTACTGATATCGCCGAAAAATACGCAACCCACGGATTTGCTTGGCAGTTTATCCCACCGTATGCTCCTCATATGGGCGGTCTCTGGGAAGCTGCTGTAAAAAGCTTCAAAACACATTTCACAAAGGTAGCCGGAAATCACAAGTTTACCTTTGAAAAACTTACCACTCTCCTTATTCGAACTGAAGCGGTGTTAAATTCCAGGTCGCTTTCCCCTATGTCTCAGGATCCTACGGATCTGCTGGCTTTAATGCCAGGACACTTTTTGCGTGGTGCCCCGCTCCTCTCTAGGCCTGAACCCCACTCTGACAATATGTCTTTAGTAAACAAATGGCAAAAGTTGAAGGTTATTCATCAGCAATTTAGCACGCGCTGGAAAAATGAATATTTAAGGAACTCTAAAAAAGGCAGAAGTGGAAGCGACAAGAACCCAACCCTAAGGAGGGAGACCTCGTTGTCGTCAAAGACGACCTTCTACCCCCAAGCGAGTGGAGACTCGGGCGCGTTGTGAAACTTCACCCCGGTCATGATCACAGTGTTCGCGTAGCTGATATTTATACTCAAGCCGGAACAATCACTCGAAATATCGCGAAGTTGTGCTTACTGCACCATTTATGGTAGCTCTTTTTATATACTTCATGCCTCACTAAACACTAATAATCCACACCTACACCTCCCTCCAGCTGACTTCACCATAGCATGGAACTAATTCCATCTTTGATGTTTTCTTTCCACAGATGCCCAAGAACCCGATGGAGTTCAGCCAGTTCCACCTTAGCTGCCGCCATTATCCGTTGCGGTTTTGCCGCGCATTCCAAGCAATGACGCCTGATGAGCGGTACGAGTCCGCGCGCATACATAAGTAGTACGTCGATTGTTTGGCGACGTCGCACTCAAACGGCTCCTGCAGGTCAACCGACAGCTGTCACCGGTGTGGGCAAGCTGATCACACACTCGCCGTACTGACTCGCACGCACAAGTTCGTCGTGGACGATCGACGCTAGCCAGCCGTGTGGCCAAACCAGTCACAAAGCAAGCTCAAAGCGGCAANATGTCTTTAGTAAACAAATGGCAAAAGTTGAAGGTTATTCATCAGCAATTTAGCACGCGCTGGAAAAATGAATATTTAAGGAACTCTAAAAAAGGCAGAAGTGGAAGCGACAAGAACCCAACCCTAAGGAGGGAGACCTCGTTGTCGTCAAAGACGACCTTCTACCCCCAAGCGAGTGGAGACTCGGGCGCGTTGTGAAACTTCACCCCGGTCATGATCACAGTGTTCGCGTAGCTGATATTTACACTCAAGCCGGAACAATCACTCGAAATATCGCGAAGTTGTGCTTACTGCACCATTTATGGTAGCTCTTTTTATATACTTCATGCCTCACTAAACACTACTAGTCCACACCTACACCTCCCTCCAGCTGACTTCACCATAGCATGGAACTAATTCCATCTTTGATGTTTTCTTTCCACAGATGCCCAAGAACCCGATGGAGTTCAGCCAGTTCCACCTTAGCTGCCGCCATTATCCGTTGCGGTTTTGCCGCGCATTCCAAGCAATGACGCCTGATGAGCGGTACGAGTCCGCGCGCATACATAAGTACTACGTCGATTGTTTGGCGACGTCGCACTCAAACGGCTCCTGCAGGTCAACCGACAGCTGTCACCGGTGTGGGCAAGCTGATAACACACTCGCCGTACTGACTCGCACGCACAAGTTCGCCGTGGACGATCGACGCTAGCCAGCCGTGTGGCCAAACCAGTCACAAAGCAAGCTCAAAGCGGCAATACTGCGGTCCAACGGCGCATCCGCGATTTATTCAACCGGGCGGTGCTGACCCTCGAGAAGTTGCAAGAGTTGCTCAACCTGTCACTGGCGCAGGCGGGCCGGCATGTTGCGGACATGAGTCCCAATTTAATCGAACTCGATTAAGTACTTTTTTCAATTATTCAATTAATGCCTTTTCCATGATCCGCATCGGCTGGCAACGCCACTTACTGTATGTTGTAATTGTAATCGGGGCCACAAGGTGACTCGTACCTGCAATTAACTTGCTAGAATCAATAACGTTATAAACGCCGTCGCAGCCGCATCGCACCGTTTTTTGCATTTTTTCATAGAACGCCACTCGGGCGAACTTTGTCACTGTTTAACTACATCGCTATTAAATATCGTTTTGAAACTTGATTGAAGTAAATAAAAACATTCATGAATTCATTAGCATAATTAAAATTCCTCGTCTTTTTATTTCCACGGAAAACAGAATCTCTGGCGCATCCTGTGCGCCCTTTTTGTACTCCAAAAAGCAAACAATATTTTATGTAAAAATGTATTCGAAATACTACACTTAAACCCTCTTAAAAATTTTCTACTCCTGGCCAGTTTACCAAGCTCTCATCCTCTGACGAATCGTTGAACCGGAACTCCGTTGTACTCAATTTTATCACGTTTTTATAAACTCGCTTTCTTTTTTATTTTATTTTAATTTGCACAAATTTACATACATATGTATAAGCACACTATTTAGTTTGCTCGTTTTGTAAACAAAACTTCTCAGCGGTGAGAAATATACTATTGTAAACAACCTAACCGAGCGAAATTCACAATAGCGCTATTCTTCATCGAATGAACGTCATAATACCAAATGAAAATTCGTTCGATCAGCACTTTCGACCACAGTCGAATGCAACTCATAATAGGGGCCTTACTTTTACATTTCTATGTGAGACTGCATTTTCAACAAATGCTTACATAAACAAGTGATTTTTAAGCAAAAAAAAAACCCGATTCCAATTCTTATCTAAGAATTTAAGATTATCGTTAATCTATTCATGATCCAATGATCGGATTTAAACCAAATAAGACCACCTGTCAGGTAACACCTTTCCTTTAAAAAAGAATTATAGTAATCGGTTAACGTGGTCCAAACTTATTCGGTAACATACATAGAAAAAAATAATAAAAAAATACTCCGACGAATTGATAACCTTATCTTTTTGTGAAGTCGGTTAAAAACAAATACATCAGCAAGCTTTCAGCGTCAAATGATTTCAGGGTAAAATTGTCAAAGCTCCCAATAAACTTAAAGAAAATAATGAAATCATCAAAACAATCTCAGTCCTCCCATTAAAGCTAAAGTAGCATAAAGTTTGCATTGGGTTTTCTTGTTTTCGTAGACATTTGAAGAGTAGGGGCGCCGCGAAATTTTTTTAGCACAACAAGGGTGCCGAGGTGAAAATAGTTTGGGAACCCCTGAGTTACACGATAAATATGATATGTCCGTACTCAACCGCAACCGGAACAAAAACTGAAACTTTCTACACAGATAATGTTTTGGATTTTAAGGTTATCAGAATAGGCAATATCTCTGAGAAGACTGGTATAAGGTTGCCACCTATTCNCTGAGTTACACGATAAATATGATATGTCCGTACTCAACCGCAACCGGAACAAAAACTGAAACTTTCTACACAGATAATGTTTTGGATTACAAGGTTATCAGAATAGGCAATATCTCTGAGAAGACTGGTATAAGGTTGCCACCTATTCGAAAATAGTTACAACTTAATTGAAACATCATATTATGGGTATCAAATGGAAGGTATTTTAAAGATTCCTAATTCAAAAATAGTTTTAACAGGGTTGCCACCTTTTTGAATCGCACATTTATTTAATTTGTTTTAGAATAAAAAGGTAAAGTACTACTATTCATGGGAACTAAGAGAAGGTTCTGAAACAATGCTGTCCCTTTATACAAAATGTTATCGCTTAGGATAATAGTGTAAGGTTGCCAATGATTTTCGATTCTACACAATTTAGCTAAAACAATGATATCAAATGAAAGGTATTGTTCAGAACTTTGGTCAGAAAATATTTTCCATCAGGGTTCCTACGCTTCTATGTAATAAAAATTTGTATTTTGTTAATTTCAATCAGCATTTTTTTATGTATACACAGTACATATATGCTCAAGATATGTACCATTCATTCCACCGTATTTCGGAATAGGGTTGCCATCTAAATTTTTTGAGTAAGAAATTTACTTAGTAGATATCGAAATACAAATTATTCATTTTTTATTTCCAAAATATTTTTTTAAAGCTTTCCAAATCTTGAAAACTTTAAAAAACATATGTACTCCGGGGAAAGCTCGGTCAACCTGGTACTTAAGTTTAAACCAGGGAAATCTGACGTTATTGCAGACGCACTCCCAAGACCATTTTAAATAAATTAATTAGCAGTTGCCTTCAATTCTGACAAAAACTCCTCAAATAATTTAATCCCAGCAGTAGAAGCACCAATAAGTGCCTTTAAAACTCAAATTTGGTTACTAACAGGACAGGAAGACAGCTACCAGTTCAAATTACCTTCACAACATATCATAGACATATAATTATCAAACCCAGTTACGCGTCAGAAGACCTACTAGCAATCTAAAAAAGACGCCTTAACCTATCAGTAATCAAAGGAATATTTACAACAGAAGAAATAATGGGACAAATTCAGCAAATTTACCAACCTCACTTTCGTAATTAGAAAATAGATTTACCCAAACAGAACGAATTTTAATAGAACACAAGCGAGCTCATAGGAATGCAATCTATACATATAATAAAATTGTAACAGGTCGATGTCTGTACATTATAGATATTAAAGAAAAATTAATGTGGGGGGTCTTTTTTAAAGCACCAGAAGCCAAATCAACCATTTTTAGAATTTTTGTCTGTCTGTCTGTCTGTCTGTCTGTCTGTCTGTCTGTCTGTCTGT
>NW_016166818.1:6018-8462 GCF_001687245.7 Rhagoletis zephyria | reverse complement strand
AATGCACTTCTGTGCTCTTGAGTTTCCCTATAAGAACTTTTATTGGCATACGTAAGATCATACAAAAAGATTACGCATGATTGGCAGAGATCTCACAGGTGAAAATAAGACCATCAGTAAAGCTCATGACACCAAAAGGGATTGGTATTCCATATGGTATCACAGCGTTACTACTATTTGCCTATGTGTGAGGAGGATACTGCGCCTTAGTGGTTTCAACTTAAATCAAAAACTTTGACTTTACAGACTAATTTTGTTTTTAAACGCTCTTTTGCATTGGCTAACGCAAAAGCTCTTATTAGGCGCCGCGAAGTAAGCGGGCATTGGCTAGTAGAAAATAAAAAACAACTTTTAGAAAAGTTTTATTTTCCCAAAATGGTACAAAAAATCGAAACAATAGTTTAACAATGCAGTGTATTCGCATAGAAAAAGCACGATAGGCATCCCAATAACACACACGAAACATCGATATATTCACAAAACTAGGAGCCAAATATAGTATAACTGTGTTTTTAGTTTTTCTCTCTGACGTCAGGATATTTTTTAAAGGACTTTGAAATTTCTAGGATAAGATTGAATAAAAAAAAATTATTTCAAAGATTTGGTGCATTGTAGAGTAACAATATGGATATGAATTAAAAGGAGTTGAAGAATAGAATAGAAAGAGATTTAATTTTTGGGTGCACTAGAATGAAAAAGTATTGAAAATGTCCTTTTAAAATTTCATCCTTGAATATCCTTGGAACTTTTCAATATTTATTCTTGAATAAAATATATGTCAAGGACTAATATATAAACTACCACGTCCTCGAATTTCATCCTTCTAACTTTATTAGTTTTAGATTTAAAAAAATTTACACTTCTCTTTATAAGATATTGATAGTTACAATATAAATAAATAATAAATACTGGAATCATTATTATGGAACCATATATGCGCTCTAGAAGAACAATCCTGATTACAATATATTAACAGAGAAAAGTAATAATATTCTTGAAAATAATGACAAACAAGTTGATAAATGAAAAAATTAATAAATTAATTGATAATACAAATAAATTAACTAAGTCTATAAAAGAAAACAAACAAATCAATAACGACGTAGTTTTGCGAATTCACAAGCAAAATAATATTTAGTACATAAACAATTCAGAAATTATTATATCATTTTATTTTTGGACGATTTCGAAAAATTAAGATCAATTTGGTGGGTTTCGTCGAAAGCAAATATACTTCCGCACAGCAGCCCCTGCCAAATCTTAATATCTGTGATCATAAGCAATAATCGCCTAAGTAGAAAAACCTGAATTCAAGAAAAAGCGCTTTAAAGATTTGCGTTGTAATGTTAACATTATGGGGAAACCAAAATACTTTCATTTATAACTTTTTAAATAGAATAGGTAACGAGATGGGAGTTTCACCTAGACATGGAATAATAGTTGCAGAAAATTATAGCATCTAGAACTCAATTCTTTCTGAAGTCGACTTAGGCGATTATTGCTTACGACCACTGATATATAAAAATCACTGTCACTGTGCTCGTTTACGCTAATCTCCGAAACCGCTTAGCCGATTACAATGAAATTTTTTGGTGTGTTGTTTCCAACTTAAAAGATAGGATAGTTTTTTTTTTGTTTTTTTTTTTTTTAAATATCCCAACGGTTTTTAACCTCCATTCCCGCCCATCCGCACGAGTGGCACAGTCCGCATGACGTACGGAACCAGTATTTTAAATTTTTGCGCCGAGTCACGATAGGCAGGAGTTTGTTAAGTGTCGAGAACAAAAACTGTTCAGCTACAGAACTAAATTCATCAGCCAATTTTATGTCTTTATTTTAATGATTCATTTATTGAGAGAGGGCAGTATCGATTTCTTAATGCTGAAAAGCGGATCTGATAGTTATATCAAACGTGCTGGAATGAGAGTTAAAATCCTGGCATAAGCAACGCAGTGGGTCAAGCAATTCAAAATTACATGAAGGCTAACTTCGCCAAGAAGAAGCGGGCTTGAAATTGAGCCTGTTAGTAAATTAACTATAAAAATTGTACCAAGCATTTGCCNGTTATATCAAACGTGCTGGAATGAGAGTTAAAATCCTGGCATAAGCAACGCAGTGGGTCAAGCAATTCAAAATTACATGAAGGCTAACTTCGCCAAGAAGAAGCGGGCTTGAAATTGAGCCTGTTAGTAAATTAACTATAAAAATTGTACCAAGCATTTGCCTGCGGCTGGAAAGTGTANTTAAAGATTTGCGTTGTAATGTTAACATTATGGGGAAACCAAAATACTTTCATTTATAACTTTTTAAATAGAATAGGTAACGAGATGGGAGTTTCACCTAGACATGGAATAATAGTTGCAGAAAATTATAGCATCTAGAACTCAATTCTTTCTGAAGTCGACTTAGGCGATTATTGCTTACGACCACTGATATATAAAAAT
>NW_016166818.1:0-1359 GCF_001687245.7 Rhagoletis zephyria | reverse complement strand
AATCTTCGCTGCCACATTGAGAAAGTTCACAAACAGATATTACTAGAAACACAATCAAGTGATAAAGCAGAATGCTCCTCTGAAGCTATTCCACACACGCAACCGAAACCACAAAAAATTTCTGAAATTATTAGCATTGCGCCAACACCTTCGCCACTTCTTAGTGAGGTATCTGAGAGTACAAATGAGGAGACAGCATGTATTATCATTGAATCTCAGCCTACGACATGTACTCCGTCAGTATCAGGCAGTAAACCGAAATCTCAGTTGCCTACGGCAGCACTGATCCAACCAAATGTCAAAGACTTCTTCGAGCAAGTTAAGAGCATTTCTTCTCAAGACGGTACTAGGTCAAGGAAAATCACTGAAGCAATCGTCAAGTTCATTATAATGGACAACAAACCATTTTCCACGGTAGAAGGAAATGGTTTTCTACAGCTAATGAAAGAAGTGGTTCCGCTCTATAAAGTCCCAAGCAGGGAGACAATAGAATTGCGCGTGGATGAAAAATACGAAGCGTTATCATACATTTTCAAAGAGCACATTCGTAAATGCGAAAGTTACTGTCTAACATATGACGTATGGACAGAGACAATGAAAAATCAGTCGTTCCTTGGGGTAACAATCCATTTTCTGGATAATTTACGTCTGTTAAGTGGAACATTAGGCGTACTTGAACTACACGAAAGTCACACCGCTGCTTATTTAGGAGAACATTTGTCTCGGCTTTTTATCGAGTGGAACGTATCCACAGATAAAGTTTCTGCTTGCGTAACAGATAACGACAGCACTATGATGAAATTGAATAGAAACTTGTTTGGTGACAAAAAAATAATTCCCTGCTTCGCACACACGCTTAATTTGGTAGTCACTCAGGCAATAGATAAGTCAACGGAAGTGTCAGCTTTGATCAGTAAGGTGCGGGACATTGTTAAGTTTATTAAAAGAAGCGTTAACGCCAGTGATGAATTGCGAAAGAAACAAATAGATGCCGGGGCTTCTGAAGGTAATACAAGGAAAATGATTCTCGACGTAAGACCGCGATGGAACTCATGTTTTTTTATGCTAGAGAGGTTTGTCCAGTTAGCATCTATTTTAAGTGAAGTACTGCTCACTCGCCCAGAAGCACCCTCTATGGTAACTGGCTCTGAGCTGAACAATATCAAGGAGGTGATTGAGTTATTAAAGTCGTTTGAAATTGTTACTAGGGAGATTTCTGCGGATACCTATGCTACCGTTAGCAAAGTGATACCGCTGGTAAGTTGTTTAAGTAAAGCTCTGATAAAAATTTCGCCCCGAGATGCCATCGCAGTGGAGCTAAAAAATGAACTGCGAAAGAATATGAACAAACGATTTGAT
>NW_016166817.1:0-23130 GCF_001687245.7 Rhagoletis zephyria | reverse complement strand
TCTACGTCTACATCCCATTTTAAAATTTTTTGGAAAATTAAAAAAAAAAATATACATAGGGGCGAAAATTTTTTTTTTGACGGTGCTGCGCATTTTCTTCCATATAAAAATTTTGTCAAGCATACTTTGTATGGTAGAAAATCAAAGAAATGGTGCGCTATTCAAATGACGAGGAATGTATACATGTAGTATATTTTTGTTATTTTTATACTACGCAATTATATGTAGGTAAATTTTTAGAAAAATTGTCCTGCATTTTCAAAATATATTTATGGTCACCGTACCTATTACTTATGTTCATAACTGCTGCCACCAGTGGCGGAGATAAGGGGGTCGTTCGCCTGGGNACAGAGGCTGGGTTTTGTGAAAGGCTCTCAGCGCGGCTGGTCCTCGGAATGGGGCTTATGACACCTTGGCCCACTAACTATACATTTGAAAGGGACCGCGCTCGAAATTGCAAAGTCGCCACCAAGAAGAGACATTTTGTTTGGTGAAATTTCGAAATTTTAACGATCATTAGTTAAGTGCCCGTTAGAGCTAATTTAAGGAACGTTTCTGAGTGCGGCTGTAAGTCTCGAATCGTAAAACTTTTTCACTGTGTTTTTTGTCTTCAAAATCTTCGAAAATTTATCACCTCTCTTAAAATTGTTTTTAACCCACTCCAACTGTTTGTATGTATGTTACCGCATAACTTTGAACCACGTAAACCGATTTCGATTCAATTTTTTTTATCGGAAAGGTGATAGTTTAAGGATAGTCACATACTAATTTGGTTTATATCCCATCATTTGATTATAAAGAAATTAACGGTACTACAAAATTTTTATATGAGAATTGAAGTCGATTGTGTTTTTGCTTAAAAATTTCTTATTTAAAAATCGCATCTGTGACAAACGGATGGTCCCCTAAGTGGGTCAGTGCCAATTGAGACCCGCGTCAAGTCTCGTTCAACGCTCTCCTTTTAAAAACCAACCAGCTGTTCAACCGAATATGAACGTGATGCCACAATTGTAGGTTATCCTCTTCTCCTGCAAGGATAAAGGACATTGAAAAAATCTGGTTTGAAATAGGTTAAGTGTTTTTAATTATGCATTTCAAGGCTTTTTCACATGCCGTGCGTTGGCATTAATCGAGTAAATGTAATTGTGAAGAAAATACCAGCAAACTTTAAATTGCTTGCTATAATAAATTGCACAAAAAAAAATGATTGAAACAAATTTAATAACTGAATGAAGACGAATAAAGAAAACGAATTGTTAGAATACTGTAACTTTATTTTCCTTCCCAATAAATTAATAATCCATTTTTACGAAAAAAAACAGCCTCATCGAATAACCTTAAAACTTTTAATAATTTGCTGCTCTAGAAACAAATTGCAAAATCTGAAGTGCCGTTTCTGCACTGGAAAGTTTTTAACTTTTAAAAAGTAGGCACTCGTGCTTAAGCAGCACTATTTTTTCGGCTGAATAAAAACTATTCCACTTTTTGCCAACGCCGAAATTCTTAATTTCCCAACTGCCCAAACTGCCACTCTGGCAATGATTAAAAAGTACTATACACATAAGTGCATCTTACCGCATTTTCTTGAACAGTTTAAGTAACTTTATCTGCTCACAAATTTCTTTATTATGCTTTAGTAAATTCTAAAATTTTCATACAGTTTCACCGCAAATTTGGATATTCAAGTTTTGCCAAGTTTGCGGCCATACAAATTTCATGCTTGATTGCTATTGAGTTGCAATTGGAGAAGTTTTTATATATGTATATATAAATTCGGTTTCTCTTTCATTATTCTGTTTGCTGCGAATTGCACTTTGGTCAAAATATGTATTTATGTGTGTTTGTATGTAGGTATTATCAATAATGGCATATGAAAAGAAAGTAATTTAAGGAAGCCAACGGCATAACCCTCCAGCGCAGCATCTATGAGTAATATATGAGTAATAATTTGGAAAACGAAAGCAATTGACATACTTATTTTTATTATATTTTTGTTCCTTTGTTTACCTATGTAAAGCTACATTAGACCGTACCACCTTACAAGCAAAAACAAAGATGAGTCTAAAATATTTTTGAAGGTGTAGTAGTCGATAAGATTTAGGAGTAGAATGTACGTGTGCTTTAAGTCATAGTTTAAGTAACTTGTTTGTTATTAAAGTAATATTAGTTGGCAGCCCTAGTTTTTAGGACTAGGAGTAACTCGTTGTAACTGTAGCGATCAAGACTCGTTGTAAGGGACCCACCATTTTTAGAAATAAAAGAGATTCATTCGATTTCTGCTAGCGAAGACTTCGGAGGCTCTTATTATTTATTCACTTTGCCTTCTGCGTATTTAAAAGGGCAATTTCGAAAAAAAAATGTTTTTTAGCTTGACCAAGTTTTTGCATATACATATTTAGCATGTACATATTTCTTAATTTTTTTAATTAATCAACATACTTCCTTAGCAAAAAAGTACTAATATTTCAAATTTACACCAAGTTATACACCTACTTGAGACCCTAATGGCAGTAGATTAAAACTCACCAAAAATCAGTACTTTCTTGCTACGGAATTAATTTGATTAATCAAAAAATTAATTACAGTTATAATTTTGGGATAAATTTCTTATTTGATTGTTTTCTGGGTTAATGAGCTAAAAAAAAATTAAGAAATATGCATACAAATTAAAAAAATGTAAAAAAGCTTCCGCTAGGTTTAAAATATTTTTTTTTTAATTTTATTAGTGTGTTCGATTATTCGCCATTTTTCCTAAACCGGTGTTCGAGTTATTCGAAAAATTGTAATTTGAAAAAAACAGTTCCCAAACGGGTTTTATTTTACATAGTTTTCCTATAAAGAAAATGCTTGGTATGAAGTCATGACCAAAAATTACAATAAAACAAAGTAAGTTCAAAATTTTTTGTAATCAAAAGTAAAACAAATAAAAACCAATGAAAAATGTCTTAATATTTTATTGCATTTTCCTGATTTTTTTTATTGTAGAAGTGCTCTTGCCGCCGTAGCCGAGTCCCAGACAATGGCAAACTTCCGAGTGTACTTCAAAAAATCAAGATAAAAACCGTCTATATATATTCAAGAAAACCGGTGGAAAGCGGTTTGAAAAAACCGAGTCAAGCACTCTTATTTTAATGCATACCTTTTAAGCTTAAACTCTTCTATCATCTGAGATTATTTTTCAAAATAATTGTTTTCAAAAGCTACTTATATTGTAACAAAATTCGATTTTCGGAGGTATTTGCAAGTGGGTCCAGCTCACCTAAAACTTAATCTTTTTCCGTTTATTTTTTGGCGGAAGTCTTAAAATATAATTAATTTTATAATTACGATGGGAAAACACTAGCGTTTTTTTTTTGTATGAAGAGCGATGCGCCCTAATACATATGTAGATATGCACATATTTATTTAAATTTTCTTACCATTATTTTCCATTTGATTTGGTTATTGTAAATTGAGAGCCCTGCCACAGTTGCAGCAACCTGTCTTTCAATGGACATNAAATTTTATAATTACGATGGAAAAACACTAGCGTTTTTTTTTGTATGAAGAGCGATGCGCCCTAATACATATGTAGATATGCACATATTTATTTAAATTTTCTTACCTTTCCATTTGATTTGGTTATTATAAATTGAGAGCCCTGCCACAGTTGCAGCAACCTGTCTTTCAATGGACATGCCTGTAAACAGTGTAACCGCGGGCTTGTGAAAAATTGTAGCAGAGAAGAGACTTAAAAAGTGTATCAATATGTATCACTTGTTTATTTTAAGTATCAATATGGAATAAAACCAATAATTTTTATGAAAAACCATTTGTCAAAACCATTTAACATTTATTGATTGCAAAAAAAGTATACGTATCAGTTGTACTTGGTACTAGTAAAATAAAAACAGCAAACATGGTTTATTTAAATATAATCTTATTTTTAGTTGAAATACTTTTTGTACTCAGATTTCAAATTTTTTAATCATTAATAAGGCATTTCGAAAATTGCATTGTGCATTCCNGCAAACATGGTTTATTTAAATATAATCTTATTTTTAGTTGAAATACTTTTTGTACTCAGATTTCAAATTTTTTAATCATTAATAAGGCATTTCGAAAATTGCATTGTGCATTCCACCAATGGCAAAGTGAAGTGGCCTGTTCTATTTGTTTTGAACAAATTCAGATCTGAGAAAATGCGCTCTGCAGCGGCAGAGCTGTGCGACAAACATAACAAATAAAAAATAAAAAAAGTTAGTTTGAAATATAAACAGTTATTTAAAGCATTTTTTAGCTTCTTTACTACCCCCAAATTCAATGTCTTCAACGCAATCTATTTTTTTATCGAATTTCAAAAGTTGCCAGTGTATACAAATTTTCTCTTTGTCGATTTCTTTGTACAAGTTAAAAAAATTTTTCAAAACTGTTAAAAATGTCGAATTGGCTATTTCTTTATATGGCATGCAAGGCTTTTAAAAATTTCACTGTTAAAATCAGTACTTTTTTTGCAAACAAAGTTCAATATAACATTGCTGAATATATATATTTTTTTAATTTGGACTTTATTAAAATTTATTTATTTATATACGTCTATGCGGCACAAGTAATATATGTATACTTCCTTAATAGGTAAATAATTATCTGGATTACAAACGTCTATATCAGCTGGGTTACTTGGCATATTGTTTGGTTTAACAAAACAAGGCAATATGTACAAGTTTACAAATTTTCAGTTTTACAAAGTTTTTGTTTTGTCTGTATGATTCACTCTGAAATTCTGTGTTCATTCATATTTGACAAAACAACATAAATAATAAATTTTTATTGGTGCGGAATAAATTTTTACGGCAATAGCTCGCACTTGGTTCACACTGTCATCGAGACAAGATACATACGTAAAATAATTCCAACGCGCTCCACTGGGACAGTAAATGATCAACACTATGTGCGAAGAAATTGTAAACACCTCTGGCAAGCTTTTCGACTTCTACGGGATTTTTTTTACACGATTGGAAAAGTATCAAAATTTAAAAAGAAGTGTCCCTCCAAAATTCATCGAAAAACTTTTCAAAACGGCCACACTGCTTGTAAACAAATGGTCAGCGTGCAATTTTACAATTCTTTATATAAACTTCATGAAAAATTTCCATGCATCTCTCATACAAGCAACCTTGCATGCATACTTACATCCACATACATGCATACATACATACCCTGCAGGCAAACCGCGGACTAGTGAATCAAATTTCTAGTTCCGTACTAGGTCTTTATCACCAAAAAGGAACTAGTCCGATAGGAACTAGATCCCCACCAGTCCAAAATCGGGGAAAAGTGGTACTTTTAAGAAACTAATTTTTCAGTTTTTTTTCACTACAAATCTATATCTAAAGTGACGAATTTGGAATTGGTTCGGAACTATAGAAAAAGGGATGCAGAACGAACTAGATCCTATTTGTCGAATTTAGAACTGTTTCGGAATTATAGAATAAGGGATGCAGCGGGGGGCTTATTTTCTTTACATAGATATGTGTTCGGCGGCTTTTTCGTTCAAATACGCTTCTATTCTGTGCTTCGCAGATGCTATTTCATAGTTTGGTAATACAAAACAAAGCATTGTGTTAACATATTAACATCTTGGGGCCGTCTGGAATCTAACCAATAACAGCGAGCACCTCTGCAAAGTCAGCTACAGCAAGGTATGTAAACGTACATTTCTTACAATCATTCAAACAAATTTAATTTCAAATTGAAAAAAACGTTTCTGAAAGTTAATCAGAAGACAAAATTGAAAACATGAATTGGCGTTGCGATTTAAATATTTAAATCGCACACGGAAGAACCGAAAAGATTGAAAAATCATGATACTTTTTTCTTTCGTCTGTCGATTTTAGAACTGGTTCGGAACTATCGAAAAAGGGATGCAGCGGGGGGCAATTGACACTTCCTAGGACATCGCCATGTTAAATTCGCCAGTTGCTTGCATGCAAAAGAGATTTATCGCGAACCAGTACTGGGTCTAAATGTACTAGAAGCGCCCCAGTTCAGAACTAGAGATTTTCCCCACAGGGTATGTACATATGCATGCACGTGGGTAGTTTTATTGTATGTAAATGTCATATCAGTTGTATACAATTTTTCCACTCTTCCGCCTTTCGCAATCAATCTTTATTATTATTCTTAATATTTTGCATTGTATGAATCTGCAATTTATTTTCCAATTGACCTGCAGCAAAATATTCCATTTCATCTTAGATGCGAGCGTCAGCATTAGGGACGTTGATTTTTCAGCATGTTTCGATCCCGAGATCTTCGGAATGTCGTTATAACATGCCTGGGATCCCGGAATTAGTCCCGTGATTTAGATATTTATTACTTTTCAACAACAATCGAAAAACTTGCTTCTATATTGTTTGAGAAGCTCTCCTACCATAAAATAGATAATAAATAAATGGGTTTGAAACCTGCTTTTTTATTTAAAGTCGCGATTTTATTGTTTCTCTCTGATATCAGGATTTATTTTATAGGACCTTGTAATTTCAAAGATATGATTAATTTCAAAAATTAGTTTAAAAATTCAATGCAATTTAGAATAAATATATTGGGCACCAAATGCAGGAGAAAATTCCTTTAGAATATGAAGAAACTAAAATTTTTTGGATTCACAAGGATGAATAGGTAATTTATTAAGCTGATAAAGTTGGAATGATGAAATTCGAGGATGTTATCGGGTCCTTAGCATATAAATTTTTCAAAAACAAAATGGCGAAATTTCAAGGATAAAATTTTAAAAGGACATTTTCACTACTTACCAGTCCTTCTGCACCAAAAACTTTAAGCTGCTAAAATTCTACAGGATTTTCTTTTTAATTTGATACCCATACTTCTTCTCTGAATTATTGACGTCAGAGTGAAAAACTAAAAACGCAATTTTACTATATTTGGTCCATGGTTTCGCGAATATATTGATATTTGTGTTTAAAATTTATAAATATGTATAATGAGCTAGTCATTTATAAAAAAAAAATATTAATTATTAAATAAAAAAGAAATATAGCAAATACCACCCTGGGATCCCGGGATTAGCATTCCTAGTCAGCATACAATTTTGATTATTTCATTTATTGAATGCATTACATTTCTTTGGAATTTATTTTCAACACATTTGTTAAAGCTACCCGTATTATTCACTGAGAGTGTTCTAGTGAATGCATTGGAAATAAACAGGTTTTGATTTATAGTTTTTTTCGGTAGGTATTTATGGAAGAAAACACAGAAATATAGGCGTACTTTTTGTATGATTTAATGTGATAAAGTGACTAGCTTTTGGCATTTCGACAATAGAGGTAGCACAAAAAAGTGCAAATGATTTGCCAAAACCTACAATTTGAGGGAATTTGAGAAGCAGCCAATGCGAAAAAAGTACTTACAAAGTGCATGAAATCATAATGAAGAATCATATCATCAAGTTATTTATTGAAAGTGTTAGCGTAAATTGCTTTGGTTGAATAAATAGTCATAAAAAGAAAATATTATACGAGGGTGGACTTATTAGTCCGCGGATTTTTGAATTTCATGGTTTGAAATTTGTATACTAATCTTGCTCTTGACAACTACTTTCCATTGGTGACTAGTGGAAATTATTGAGCAAGCTGCTTAAAAGTGGAAAAAATGAAAGTGGAAAGAATTTTGTTTCACCTTCTACTAAAACATGATTTTGAGTGAATACCCCATCATTCAAATCAAGGAAAATTAGTGATATCTACTAAGGGGGCTCCGCGCCATCAAGGGATCAGTGGACGAGAGACATAAACTGCAACTGGTTAACTTCTACGCGGATAGGCCGAAGCTTGATGGAAGAGTTGGTGAATGGGTGTCTTTATCAATCTCAAATTTAGTCATCCACTTCACAGTGGTGTTTTCCGGACAGGGGTAACTGCTTTAAGGAAGGGGTTGATAGGCTACTCAATTGCGTGACATAGGCATGGACGGAACGCGTTTCAAGAATACTTGAAGCGTATGTTCCTATTTCAAGGGACACTCAAATGGATCTATGAATGTTTTGATGCTCACGTCGTTTATTACTTTCCATCACGTTCTTTTCCACGGTGAAATTAATCAGGATTACTTCGTTTGTCAGAGTTGTTATCCTGAAGGCTGAATTTCGCTTTGATATGTATGTATATTAAAAGTGATAGTTTTTTTTGAAAGAGTAGTAACGCCCATTGATTTTACTGCGCTTTCGAAATGGTAATGTTGTTTATGGACGATAAGAAATAGTATCTATGGACGTTATTTCCGCTAACTTTATTACACATAACCGTACAGTTTGCATGATTTTTAACGTGTCTGGCATTAATTCACTTTTTAATTGTGTATTATTTAATGCCATCGACATTATTGCCACAATTCTTCTGACATTATTTCACTTTTGGCCTATGTATTAATGTCATTGACATTAATTCCATTGACATTTTTGCATGTCACCTATACATCGGAACGCACAACTCAACGAAGCTTATATGTAGTCCTTCCTCTTGCTCTACATATAAGCCTGCGAGTCGTTGGATGTACTAGCATCTTATGGCCTGCATCATCCCCTGAAATGAGTCTTTGTGTAAACAGTTGAGCCTATTACTTAATCATCATGTGCAGGAGAGGCTTCGACAGCGGCCGCACAGTAGAAAAGCCCCATAGAAAAAACTGAAAAAAGTATCAATTGTACTTCGATTTTGTGGTCTGTGCTAAGAAGTGAGGAAATCTAAAACATCGCATAGATTGTCAAACAGCCACGCCCACTAGACAAGGAGGCGGAAATAGTAAAAGTTTACCGATATTGATGAAATTCGATTTGTAACTTTGTATAACTCAGTCGAGGGGGAGACCAGTATGTCTGCATGTATGTAAATAAAAAAATTATTATTCAAATAAAAATGGTGGATAGGCACTGTGGGCAATGGTAAAGTTAATTTGCCACCTCAGCATGATTATAAGTCAGCATAAGGCTCCGGGAGCATTGTCCGGAGGATGCATCAGAATATGCCGCGCATTCTTTGAAGTGCTATCAAATTATAACTTAAGAAAGTTTTATTGCATAGCAGTTGAGTAATGCAAAACCGGTCCACTGTCACGCCCACCAGTCTTAAAAAATCCATTTACAATAATCTGATTTCAATAAATTCGGGTACTATACTATTTAATGTACTGGGCGAGGAGTTTCGCCAATCAATGTAATCTTTTGTACTTCTCATTCTATGCAAACTTCACCCACAGCTTATATGGTGACTTGCCAATGTGAAGCATCCAGTCTATGAAAGGTAAACACAAGGCTAGCAGGTTATATAAGCTGGTCCGTGAAATGGTCATTCGAATTTTTACGTCAAAATACGATTCATACAACACCGACATCCGACATCAAGTGCCTTTTGAATACTACTAGCGCCATTTTTTCTCCGAAAAAAGCCTTAGATCGTGTTAATAGGCATATCTAGTGTCTAGCACCTTCGACATTCTGCCACTTTTAGACCACTGTGCGCCGCGGTGGATGTAATTCTTGTTGCACTAGTGATGCCAACACAGACCTGAGCCTAACCTGCATCAACTTAATTTTTTTCCACCAGTCGCAGTTCGGGCATGCAAGGATGGTTTTTGAAATGATTTCGTATTACCAAGGTGACAATTTAGGTTTATTGCCCAAAATCCTTTACATTTTCTTCCGCCAGGTCCAGATGCAGGTTGTGAACAGCATTAGCAACTCCGAAATTTTAAATTTTTTTCAGTAAGTGCATCTCGTATTCTCCTTGAAGGGATGGTTCTAGTAGTTTCTACATTTTCTCTTCCCTGAGGGAAATACTATGCTGATATTCTTAGAGTTAACGTTCAACGCACTTTGATATTTGGCGACTACGTTCAGCGGAATCTGGAGGAGGTTTAAGATTCACGTAGTCTAGAACATCGCATCCCTTGTCACTACGAAGACAAAGGAGTTCGTCTACTGCGTTGGCTCTAATTGAGGAAAGATTACCCATTCATTGCTGAGAACTAACTGGAAGTTATGGTTATAAATTAAAGGACGCTTGCTATCCTGTGGCGTAAGGCAACGTCAATCACTTTGCAATAGGAGACATATTTTGTATCGTATGTAGAGGTAGCTTTGACTTTTAAGCCCGTTTAACTGAATTTAATATCGTTGGCGGTCAATTTAACAATCAATTATAAATGAAACACATACAACCGGCACAGCTAGTATGAAGAAAAAGCGATAGAAAAAATATGAACAACAAAAGTTACAAAATTCCCTGAAAAACACCAAAATAAAAACTTTCACTTTGAATGGAATTTAATTTCCTGTAGAGCGCTTTCGCGAAAAAAAAACGATTTTTTCATCCAGTTCCATGAGTGTACTCAAACATCAAAAGGTAAACTGGACTTAAACGACAGCGCGCTACAAAAAAGGGCTTTAGCTTGAAGTGAAAGCAAATACTTTTCATAAAATCGTTATTTACATAATTGAAAAACATATGTCGTTGTTTTTGTTTTTTTTACCAAGTAATTTGCATATTTTTAGGCGCAGTAGTCGCCACTGTTGATGACACGCATCACCACACTTCATTTATCAAATCCGCACGAGCGAGCGATGTGAACGCTCACCACGCACCACGCATTTATCTGAATTTCATAGTTCAAACGCAAGATTACAGGGAGTGGGTTGTAAACAGCCACAAAATAAATAAAGATAATGAACCGGCATGTTGACAGCATCCAGCAATTTAACTTAATCAAATGCCATCAAATAAGCTCTTTGTCTCGAGTCAGTCATCAACATTGTTTTGTCGCTATCAATGCCAATAGAATTTAAATGTCGGCGCGAGAATCAATTAATCATTCTATGTATTTTGATTTAGTATTTAAGATTCAAATTTTCTGTATTCTATTTGAGACGACAAGTTAACGTCTTGTGAATACATACATACTATGTATAAACATCAAATCACTGCATGGCGTGCTAAAGACTTTTGACTGGTTGATGGAATAGCTTAACATTCTGAAAAATAAATCTCTCTGGCAACCTAATGCAAAGAAGCAATGGCGATTTCAATACGAAAACAGCGACACGTTTTTTGAATGCGAATAGTTCTTAGTTAAGAGGGCAATTTAACTTGTTGTGTTTTTTTGTTTCGCACTTTATTACATAAAATAATTTCAAATATGGTAAATTTTGTAGTAAAAGTCGTTGATTTCTCAATTTTAAGGTACAAAGTTATATAGCGTTACACAGATTATTTTTGCATTTATTTTAATTTCTCTATCAATAATGTAAAAGTGGCCTAAGTAGGAACTCTACTAAAAAACGCTTTAAAAAGGCCGTAAAAAGGACCGATGAACAAATCAATTACAAACCTTGGGCCTTATTTTGATAATAATATTATAACCAGGGACCAAAAATAACTATTATCTCGAATTCACCAATTGAAAACGTTGCCCGAATTGTGAAATTTAACGAAAACGTTGTTTCATAACAGTTATTAGATGAGAAATATTGTTTCCGTTGCCGATAAGAGTTGTTTCCCTACGTTTAATTTTTACGTTGCTTGATAACAGTTATTGCCCGACTTTTATTTTTACGTTGGCTGATATAAGTTATTATAAGGTTTTTCAAAAGTCCCAAATATGCGCAAATTTTTTTTTTTTTTCAAAAATCGATAGAAAATATTCCGGCCTTAAATTTTTTTATAGCTAGAATACGGAGGAAGACCGAGGGAATAAAGTTTTTGTCCCTAAAATGTCAAAGTTAGCATTTCTAAAGTGTAAGTTTTGTCTGCTTATATTTATTAAAATATCAGGTCGATCGTCCTGATTTTTTCACTATTTTGTCTAGTTATATTTTCATACGAACCTACAAAAAATCAATAAAAAAAATTTAAAAAAAAAACAAATTGCTTAAGTCAACAAAAATCTCAATCAGTCTTAGTTGAATAAAATTCTTCTGACTTTTGTTGCTTTTATTCTGTATAATACTGCCAATTTCGTACAAAGTTTTAATGAATTTTTCTTTATAAAAAACCTTCCCAACAATGAATTGTGCGCAGAGTTTGTGAGCCGTTACGTGAAAACCGATAAGCATTTGGAGTCTTCGGACCCTTACCCCTATACTGAGCTGACATCATCGCGGTACAGCAAATGCGAAATTCGACCGTTTTTCTAGTGTTTTTAAGAGTTTTTCTAACTTAACACGTCGTTTAATACTAGGTTTACGTATATGTAAGTAGATTATCTTCACTTTCGTGCTAATCTGTAATTAGAAAAGAGATTAGCCATGCAAATTTTGGCTCTCGTTAATCTGTTATTATAAAATAATCTCAGATTAAACCTTTTCGATTATTTTTGCGAAGGAGAGAGAAATGCCAAATGTGAAAGTAAACAAAAATGGACGCTAGCAAGGAAAAAAGAGTTGCAGAGTTGTTTTTAAGGAAATATTAAGGTAAAATCTATTTAAATTGCTTGACATAGCAGAAAAAGGTGATCACGGTGGCACGGAGAAGAAACATAATTTTTCCTTGAGATGTGAGAATAACAAGCACATCAAATTTGACGGCCAATAATCTGAGAATTGACTGTGTAAACGGGGGGATTAAAAAACGAGCTTTGATTGAAATTATATGTAGTTATATGTAAACATACTTAAACTTATTTATAAGGTAAAAAATTATTTACCAGAAAATCTACTGATTCGGATCTAGAACGTGATTAGAATTTTTTATATCGTTGAAGGTCTCTGGAGGACTTTGGCATGACTTGCGGTTGACCCGATACATTCCAGTTTGTCGATAAATTTCGATAACTTGATACAGATCAATAATTCAATAAATTAAAAAAAAAAAACTAAAATCCGAAAGTTCAACCGAATTCGATAGCTCGACTAATTTCCATAAATTTCGATAACCGTGCGTTTCGATATATTTTGAAATTTCAAACAACTCTGGTTAGTTAAATCGACAAATTTCATTAAATCAATAAATATCGATAGCTCGATAAGTTGGAAGAGCTCGAAGCATTACGATAACTTGATAAGTTTCGTTAACTCCATAAATAATGATATATATATATATAGATTGGCGCTTACACATATGTTAGTGTTTGGCCGAGCTTCTCCTCCGATTTGTGGCGTGCGCCTTGATGTTGTCACACAAAGCGGAGGGACCTACAGTTTTACGCCGACTCCGAACGGCGATTGTATTTTTATGAGAAGCTGTTTTTTATGGCAGAAATACAATCGGAGGTTTGTCATTGCCTGCCGAGGGACGACCGCTGTTAAGGAAAAAACCTTTTTTCTATATTTCTTGCGATGTTGCTTTGACCAGGGTTTGAACCCGGGTCCTGCGGAGTGGAAGCGCGCACTGCTTACCACTACACCACAGCGGCTCAATAAATATAGATGACTTGATGTCCTTCATTAACATGACAAATGTCGATAATCTCATAAATTTTTATAGCTCGACAACTGTTCGTAAATTTCGACAACTAATTTTCTATGTCTATGAATTTCGACAATTCAGTAAACAGTGATAAGTTCAAATAACTCGATACGGTGCAATAACTCAATAAACATAGATAACTCTTTAAATTCCGATAACTATAAACTGCGATGATTCGATAAATTTCGGTCACTTGATAGCTTTCGATAACTAAATTTTTATGACTGAATTTATTTCGATGCTTATCGCAACATTTCAAAAAATGTTTCCTGTTTGTTTTGTCGCCCTAATTCTTATGTATTTCTCATCGTTTTCGTCTCTTCATATTTAATTTTGCCTTCACTCTTCTGTGTTAATAGTTATGATTTCCCTGCCAGTAAATGGAAGAGAATTTTATCGCCTATCGCTACGATGTCACTTCTTCGCAGTGTTGCCAATAACAGGTTTAATAAAATCCAGTTCAAATATAACCTAAGTCCCGTTTGATACTAAAGTTATAATAGAAATCCCGCGCTATATTATTTATAGTTTCACCATGATCACATTCGAATAACAAATAATACTATTTTTTTAACACATGCGTTATTGCTTTTTACAATGAATTTTTGGAATAGCCTTTTAAAATAGCTCCATTCAATAACTTTTCCAGTAAGTACTTGAAGCGAAAGCCTAAAAGAAAAATAGAGAGTAAATTTGAGAGCAAGAGAAAATTTTCAGAAAAGTTATTAAACGCAAAACTAGTAAAAACTTATAACTTAATCCATTTCGACACTTTCTGCCGGTTAAGTTTTGGCGCGCAATTTTCCTTTTAATCTTCTTTAACACTTCCAAGCTTATCGCACAGGTTACTCTTATTCCTATCGAAACAGTTCCTAATTGCTGTATCGCTTTCGTTTCATAAAGACGTGACGTGTTGGTGGAACAGTTCTTCCCGAGAGCGGATAAGAATTCGAAAAAGTAGCGATATCAGCGGCGATTAAAAACACTGTGTCTTATCGAATTAGTAACTTCAGCAAAAGAAAACTCTCTTCATCTTCAAAAAAAATACAAAAAAATTTTCAATGGTGTTCTCGTTTCGGTACAATCGCCAAATGAAGGCGGACAAAATTTAATTTTGCGTATTAATATATAGATGCCTTAAAACCGCAAGGCTCTTAGCCCAAGCAACTGCAACTTTTAAACCCAAAATACAAATATGTATAATTTATTCGCACAATTTTAGCCTCATAAAAAATTTTAAGCACTTGCATGCGTTTCCACGTGCGCATTTATGTATGCATGTATTTTGTAAATCACTAAATGGAGTTACATTCCGCCCGTAGTGTTGTGCTGTCAGATGCAAATACCCAAGCTGATCGCTTGTCAAGGGTGCGGCATATCCACTGTCAGTTGATATGATCCACTACGAAAACCCACACACTCACACACAAATACATTACTATTATCGAAAAATAACAAAATTCACATAGCAACGCGGAAAAATGGATTCAAGTGCATTTGTTTGCAAGTAATCAACTATACAGCGATGCAACCAGCTAACCAACCAGCAAAACAACCAACCGTAGCAGTGATAAACCAGCTGAATAACCAAAAATGGCTAAAGCGAGTAACTGACTAACTAACTAACTTAGCAACCAAGCAAGTCACGCCGCATTGACTGACTAGCTAGTCGGCCCAGCTGATTCACTAACTGACTGCCATACTAATTCAGCTAAGTTGACTACAATGCTATAGTTTTCGCATACGAAATTTACGGAATTTTTTGAGTAGTTAAAGGCATTTAAATAGAGTTGCTGCAATGCCATTAAAACGCACTCAATGCGCTCGTATCGTATATGTAGCATAAGCCAAAAGCGTGTGGCACACTCTGAGGCGCACTAACGCATGTAGAGCTTCAGCAGCAGCAGCAGCAGCGGCGTGCATACGTTTAGTCGATCCACTTTATTGTGCTGCAGCAGTGCAATTCATTCATTTGCTATACCTAAACAGCCAGTTAGTCTAGTGGAAACCACTACAAATAAGGCGGAAAATGTGGAAAATGAGGAAAAGCGTGCACACACACTCGCTCACTCACTACTGACAACTGACAACTGACTGAAACGTGCTTGCCATATCAGTCATATAGGGCAGAGGAGACATAGGCAGCATAGGGGTCATAGGCCAAAGCTCAGTGCACATCATACTGCATGGCGTATGGATAGCAGCAATTCATATTCAACTTGTGCTAAGCGTATATGTACTACCAAACCGCCCGACCGCCCGCCCGCCCACAGCTTAGCAATGCGTGCAGCATACAAAGTTAACCAATTGACTGCAATATTTTATATGCCATTGTTGCTGTTGCTGTTCGCCATTGTCGCTTGTTTGTTGCTCGCTGGTATGTTGTAGTGTAACCGCTTATTTGGTGCTGTGGTATGCAATGACAACAAAAACAACGACAACACTAACCAAATAGACCCGCCAACGCTGCTGCACTCCGCACATTCATTCATTCCTGCCATTGCCGTTACTTATTTCCATTTTGCCGCCACCAAAATTGTTGCCGCGCTGTTTTGCATATTTTATGTGACAATATTACGCGCGTTGTGGCATTTATAGGATACGATGTGAGCGACCGTACGTATTATATGTGTGTATGTATTCAAGCACGTAATGGCAGGAACAATTGTTAGAGTACGAGCTTCAATGCAACAGCCCCATGCAAAAAGATGATGTGGAAAGCGATGAGCGTGCGTGTAATTTCAACTGCAATTGCCTACTACATTACACTCAAATAAGCTATATATATACATAATGGTAACTACACTCCTCCAGCAACAATTGTTCAGCTATAATCCACTCAAAAATTTTGCTTTGTGTATCCACTTTTTGGTGAACGCAACATTTGAATTAATGTTTATCGGAATTTGTGTTGCGGATCGCATTCAAATGCCATTTTACGGTTTTTGTGTGCGATTTGGTAATCTACTTACATGGATGTATGTGCGTTTGTGTGTAATTGAGCTAATAGCCATATAGGTATGCGTGAGTGGGGAGGTACATTTGCCTGTTCATATCGATTGTTGAGTGCTTGCTGCATTTAACATTTTGCAAATTGTAATTGCAGTAATTTGAAACAAATGTGTGTACGATTTTTGTTACGATCAGTTCATTGCCACAATTGCATGTAAATTTGCTATTGCTGTCGTAAAAAGTAGGTATGTATCTCCAAAATGGCTATCTTCTATATGTAATATGCGAGGGGATTTTTTGTCCAGGACAAAAGATCTGCACCGTTCGAGCGATTTTCCAAAGTGAGGTGTCATATTAAAAGGCTTGGACTGCAGCTGTGCAAAAAGGTTATACTTTTTTTGAAAAGAGTTGCCACCTCTTAAAAATTATATAAAAATTATTAAAAAAATAAATCAATTATCACAAAATGGGTATCAATCGAAATGGTTGCCACCTGCTTGAAATGTCGAATTTTGTGTTTACTTATACACAAGTTTTATCAAATATCAAAATATGGAGTAATAAGAAATCTTTTGTTTGAATGTTAAGTCTATTTTTGAGGTGTTAGATCAGATTCGACTTAATTCATCAGTTAATTAAAATATGTATCGCAATGCCCTACGAAGGTGGGTTAACAAGGATTAAGCTTTAAAATACTTTTGAGGAGGGCTGAGGAGGGTTGCCATGTTTTCAAATTCAAATTAGATCATCAGTTTGTTGAAATAAATGTGTATTACAATGTCAGACGAAAGAGATTTAGGAAGATTTTAGTTTGAGCATACTTTTCAAAAGGAATTTCATAAATCATAGGTAAAATGAACGACATTAGCCTGTAGGTTAGGTTAGGTTAAACGGGCAGCTCTGCAAAGAGTACACTCGGAGGCCGCGAAGGCCCATTGTGATGCCCATGGGGGGTTACCCCAAGCCTATCCCTACATGTCTTGGAACCATTTTGATTTTCTGGCGAATCCCAGCAGTCCTTCCAGAGGAGCTTTCCCCAAGATAACCAGGTTCTAAAAGGAATGGTCCCCAAGAAACTTGAGGCGTTTTCCTCGAAGTGCTGGACACTCGCAAAAGAAGTGCTCGACTGAATCTAACTCCTCCTCATCCCTGCAGCTTCTACAGAAATCGTTATGCGGGCCTTCGAACCTGGCAGCCATGCAGCCAATGGTCCAGTATCCCGTTGGTATTCCTGTGAGAAACCTGACGTTGGACTTTGAAAGCCTTAATAGAGTCCTTGTTATTCCTTCATCGAGCCATGGCCAGAGCGAGCGCGATACCCTGCAGGTGTTCAATTTTTCCCACCTACTGTTGGTAGCTGCGCTGGCCAGTCTCTCGACTTCTGAAAACAGAAATCGCAGGGGTGATTTCACGGTTTGGACCGTTCCCCGAGCCCCATCTCAAATCCCGGGACTCAGTAAAGATTGATTATGTGTTGTTGTAGAGCTTGTAGGGATCTTAGGCATTCTTTAAAGTATATCGAGTTAGTCGTTGCCGTCCCTAAGGCTTTGATAGCCGCCTGCCTGTCTACAACGAAGGCAAGTTTAGATGGGGTAAGTGAGTCATGCCCACCAACCTTGCCACCATATGGATTGCATATATCTCAGCCTGAAAAACACTGCAGGGATCTGGGAGTCTATAGGACTCTCTCAGAGATAACTCCTGAGAGAAGACACCAGATCCTGTTCCGATATCCATTTTGGAGTCGTCCGTGAAGATGGGTATTTCGTCGTCGCTGAGAGCAATATTAAATTCCCAGTCACTTCGAAGTTTCGATTGAAGTCAATTTCCGTGACCTAATAGTCACAGTTGCTGTACTCCAACCAAACGCTCCTGAGGATTGTGGCGTGACCTTTGCACGTAGTTCGCAGCCTGATAGACGCACTGAGTCCTAGAGCACTTTTGGCTGCGATACTTTTGACGTATGTGTCTATGGGTGGAATGTCCAGTAGAGTCTCTAGCGATGCCTGGGGCGTTGAATAAATCACCCACGTTGCAGATAAGCATGCATGTCGTTGCACCTTTTGCAAGTTGATTAGATGGGATCATCTACCAGCGCGCCATAGGTGAGGATGGGTCTAACTACCGCCGTATAAATCCAATGTATTATCTGCGGTCGCAGACCCCAGCCTTTTACAATAGTAGCTTTGCAGGAGTAGAGCGCATTGAGCGCATTCTTACTCCGCTCTTCGGTATTCATTTTCCAAGGAAGCTTAGAGTCGAGAATAACCCTCAAAAACTTTGCTTCTTTTGACAATTCAAGATTTGCTCCATTGAAGGACGGAGGTCGGAAATTGTCTATTTTATATCGCTTGGTGAAGAGAACAAGATATAGCTGATAAAAAAGTTCACGCCTATGGGATGTGCCACGCCCCCTTATACAAACTCCTTTATATATATCCTGCTATAAGCATCTACCATTGATATGTCTGCATACCAAATTTCAAGTTCGTGGGACTCATGGTTTGGAAGTAATGGCTGATTAAAAGTTTCACGCCTATGGGAGGTGTCACGCCCCTTGTCGAATGCCAGGATCATGGCAATACTCTGCCAAAATTTCATTCGATCCTGTCCATCCGTTTAGGCTGCAAACTTCTACAAATATATAGTAGATGTCTATCATTATCACAGTGTATAAAAATTTATATTTATTTTCAATTAATTCAAAGAAAAAATTGTTCTTAATATGAGCCAAATCGGCAAGAAAATGCAGTTTTTAGGAATATCCCGACCCCAGCGCCACCTAGCGAGCAAATTTTTTGTTAGAAATATTTATTTTCGAGGTACTGATATATGCTCCAAATGTGAACCAAAACAGCCCAGCCGTTTAGTAGTTTAGTGACATAAAATATACAGAAAACTCTATGAAATGAGTGGCGTTTCAGCATTCTCCATTTTTCGGCAACAACAACAAAAAGTTTAAAATTTTTTAAATCGAAACACCTTCCACACAGAAGGTCCAAAAAAGTACNAAATATACAGAAAACTCTATGAAATGAGTGGCGTTTCAGCATTCTCCATTTTTCGGCAACAACAACAAAAAGTTAAAAATTTTTTAAATCGAAACACCTTCCACACAGAAGGTCCAAAAAAGTACTTTTTACAGAATTGAAATCGGTTCAGCCATTTGGTCAGGCATCGCGGTCATAAGAAAAACATTTCATTTTTATATATATAGATATAGATTTATTATTTGTGTTTGTCCATCTACCCTAAAAAATTTTAAACAAATCAAACACATGAAGTGTGAAATCCATCCAGTGTGGTATGGAACGCCCCATATAACTATGCATTCAAAGGAAGCAAAAAGGGTATGCTAAATGCATAGCATCAAATACGGAAATTATATGCAAAGCATAAACTGATATTGAAAATTAAAAACTTTAATAATATTTGCTTAAATTTTATTTTTATTTTTATTTTTTTCGAACTACTATGTTATTTTCAATCTACACAAATATTTACCCATGCATTTACAAAACCAAACATAAAGAATACATAATAAATTGAAATTTTATTATTTTGCAATGAGCATGGAAATGACTGAAATGTTAATATTTACACACTTTTATTGCAATCACTGCACAAACAATATTACTCTTTATAATTCGTGCACATTTTTCAGAACTACTGACTACTACTACTATTTCTACTGCTACATACATACACACACGTCCATATTAGTGTGATTAATTCAATTGCGCTGTGCCACATGTTGCTTGACTGAAAATCAAACGGCTGGGAATTTAATAAGCCAAATAGCCATATGCATTCAAGCATAGTAAGTATAGGTAAATATCTACGCCATTTTAGCGGGATTAGTATTTTGACATTATTTATGTCGATGTAAAAAATTGTGTAAAAAAAAAATTTTAAAGAAATTAAAAAAAAATTGTTGGCTTGTTGAAGTATGTTTGATACTAAAATAAATAGTATTCATGTTATATGTATGTGTGTTCAACAGGCTTTGATATTTTTTGTTAAGTTTCAATTTTTTAAGTTCTTGGCTGTGTATGTATGTTCATACATACATATATATATATATGTATGTACACTAGTTGACAGCGAAATTTTATCCAGCAATAAAAGAAAAAAAGAGATCCAAAAAGGGAGTTAATGAAAGAGCAAAATTTCGAAAAGAAAATTATCTTGCCACTCTTTGCAATGCGAAGATAATGCCAGTAGCACGCGGCAACACTGAGAAAAATTAAAAATTAAAATTTTTACAATTTTCAATAAAAAAGCAAAATTAATTAATTTAAAACTAAATTTTTACTTAAATAACTAACAGTAGTAGGTCAAAATACCACTAAGTACTAAGTACATCAGAAAGAAAGACTTTTGGAAGTTCGAAGTTAACGCCAGTAATACACGGTTGCTTTAGGAGCATCGAATAACGGTAAATTTTCGTGCTGGAATTTTTTCGTATTTTTTTTTGCAGCTTAGTCCATATGCTCACCCAAACTGCTAGTTATTTTTTTTTAAGGGAGAAACCATCGCACGCCTGTGTCATTTGTGATTTTTATTTTTTAAGGCAAAAATGAGCCAAGGTATTATATTTTTTGTGAACAAAAAAGACTGGATAATATTTGCTTTATATTTTTCAGGCATTGATGAAACTCAAAGTTAGGATTGTGCGTTCTCAAATAATAAAATGTTCAAGTATCTATGAAGACACTGATTACCGCTAATTACCCAAATACCGGGGTTAGGCCAAATGGATGTTAGAAAATATGACTTAGTAGGTAACATTTTTGGACTCACCAATTTTTCGGTATTCTTTGGGTTTTACTTTCACCCATCTTTCGAAGTACTTTGGGCATTTTTTGTGACTTTTTGGAATCCAACGAGATTTTTAAGGGATTTTCAGGACTACTTAGAGATGTTCGAGATAATTTCAGTATTCTTAGCACTTTTTAGGGTTTCCTAAAACTTTTGGAATTATTTTTGCATACAAAATTTAGTAGGGTGGTCCTTAAAAATATCAACATCTTAAGTTTGCATGCGGCACCGCTTTATTTTGTTGTATGTACAAAATAAAGACATCCACGAAGATTTCAAACTCTTAAACAAATGTTTAAGGGGTCACTACGATTATGCCCATGGCTGATAAGTAATATTGGCATCAGAATCGTAACCTTGTTTTGTATCAATATAACAGGCAATCTGGTACTTGAAGTGAAAATAATTCCCAAAAGTTTAACTTTCTCAATTTGACAGGAAGTATTAAGAATATTAATTAAATAAATTAATTAAAAACTATTGGCAATTAGTCGTTTTTCGTAGGGGAATTTTTTTATTGCGCTGTGCTATTGCAAACCAGTGTAAAACAATTTGCACAATTTTTTAATGTGCACAAAAGCAATTTATGATTTTTTATTTACCGCTGTGGAAATTTACATGCCTCAGTTGCGCGATCTAGGCAATTCAATTAAATTTATTATAAAGTAGTTCAAAATAAATTTTGTCAAAAATACACAAATGGATTTATAGAGTTACATGCATGATAAATACAAAAAAAATTAGCTATATTTAACAGTTTAAACTGAACTTTAGTATAGCTTTTGTGCCATACATATTACTTATCTGGTGACTGGAAAAAAAACGCTTGAATGAAAATTCATAAAAATAAAATAAACTTAATGTGTGCTTTTTTGATATTTTCAATTCTATTGATATGTTTTAGAGCATACATTTATGTGTGCAAAACTTAATATAGTAATTTTTTAAAGTATTCTATAATTGCATTAAATGAAGTAAATAAATTTTGAAATTTCAAAGAGGCAACAATGAATACATTATCTAGAAAATGGGCATTGCCCATATAATCGTTTTCACTTTAGCAGTCCTTTTAGAGCTTTTGAAAAGCTAAACATTTCTTTGACTCTTTGAGAGATGCTCTTCACTAGAAGAAGAAGTTTGACCAGCTTTCTTTCCCACCCCAAAAAAGGGCTCACTATTCAGATATCTTCAAAATTGGAGTATCTAGGTGCAAACCTATATATGTATGTACAAAAATAGCATACTTATATGAAAGTATCACGTTACATAAAATACTTCCAAAGCTTTAGCAGCGTTCTGCAATGTCAACAGCGTAACGCAATGTCAGACGAAGGAGAGTTAACAAGGTTTAAGCTTTAAAATAGGCTGACTTCCAAAACGTATCAATACAACGCTTGGAAACTGTTATACTGCGGTTTTCAAACTGTTTGTATATGNCGACACATTGCAACCATATACATTGCATATTTTAAATATTCAATATAGCAATGAACAATTTTTCGGAATTTTCCATTTTTAAAACACCAATGCTAACCAATATCATACGAAGCATCAACTTTGTTTCTGATGCGCTGATTGCTCGAGCGATGTGTTTCGATAACTTTTCGTATGTGTTTTGGAACAGTATACATTGTCAATATTTTGTAGTTCGACGTTATGGAACGTTACACTTTGTACGTATACAATGCTATTGACGTTTTGGAAGTCAGCCATACTTTTGAAGGGGGCTGCCACCTGTTTAAAAGGTCGAATTTAGTTAACTTATACACAAGTATTATGAAGTATTGAGATATGGGTGTCGATCGATAGAAATTTCAGCTTTTCGCAAAGTCATATCGATGTAATTAATAATAGTTATATGTGACCTGGTCTACGAAAAGGGAGCTTACGTGCGAAAACT
>NW_016166816.1:17099-23130 GCF_001687245.7 Rhagoletis zephyria | reverse complement strand
AAATGAGAATGCACACTCAATTGATTCAATCATTACACAGCTCTGCTATGTGGTTATCACAATGGTTCAACTGCTTCAGTAGATTTCTGAGCATTGTGTGTGTGTGTATTTACGTCTTTACAAAATGCCACGTCCTGATATGCACAGCATGTACATTCAAAGCATGCAAAAATCTTCAAGTCGGCTTGTAAAGACCGCCGTCCGATAAACAATTAACATAAATATAATTTTGATCACTTTCTTCATGCGTTCTGAAACCTAGTTTCGTCAACCCTATTTTCGAAATTACGTAACCGGTAAAATTTCCAAGTTCATCATATTCCACATCTTTGAGTAGACTGATGAAATCTTCAGAATTTAAGCGTATCAAATTGAGATCGTTTTTATTTTATTTTCTGTCTTTATTTCAAAGTTTCTTTTTCGATTGCCTGATGAATTGCAGTCTTATAAAATATCATATTTTTGTGGCATATTTTGAGGAGTTTTATTAAAAATATGTGAAAAAATGATGTGGCAGCATGATTCTCTCACGGCTCTCTTTGCACTTAGGAATTTAACTTAGAAATCAAAAATCTACAGTTCTCCAAGTTTCTAACTGAAGTGGTTTTTTTTTGGGTAATTACATACACTCGCTGCTCATTAGCCAGATATACAATTTCCTCAGGCTTGCATAACTGATCTTTTAAAAAATAATTAATATCTTATCTTAGAAATGTTTAAATTTTACATTAAATTGGATATCGACTTGCCAAAATCTTTCTTTTTAGATTAATAAAATTTTTGAGAATATATTTTAAACATCGTGGACGTTGTACTGTGCGGACGTGTTTTTCTTCGCTCTGTGCTCTTTTGGTATCTGCATGCCGTATTATTAAATCTTTATTGACTGAAGTGGCTATTTACATATATGCCTAAGTAAATGTGACAGTGACACTTTTCAAAACAAAATAATATTGTTATTAAACAAAATAGTTCATTATGCCATGTGTGTGTGGTCAAAGAGTAGAACGCTCGCAATTTAAAAAGAAAATTCAATGTGCTAAGTGTAATGACTTTTTTCACTTAAGCTGCGTAAACATTTTGCCGGCTGATGCTGAGTTCTTAGTAAAGGCCGATAAGCCATTTCTTTGTAATGCTTGTGCTGCTGTTCGTCGTGACTCGCTTCGTTCGCCTCCACTGCCCTTCGTTCCTGAGAACAGTGTTGTTGCTAGTTGTTGTACAATTCGGATGTCACAAACAAACCAAGTAACAACAATACTAATGTCTGTCAGCAGCAAAATATGCCCAAATTAACTTCGACATCACGGCCTAACGGAGAAGGAAAGCGTACCTAAAGATAGTGCAAGTGGTTTGAAGCAGCAAACCAATATGGAATCTATTCTAAAGGAGCTTGTCGCTCTTAGAGAGGAAAATGCTCATATTTTATCTTTGCTTAGTGCCCTGCATGAAGACAAAAAACAGCTAATAATGAAAACGGAGTCCCTACAATCTGAACTTCATTCTTTACAAGAAAAAATTCGTCTTGATGAGACGTANCCTGCATGAAGACAAAAAACAGCTAATAATGAAAACGGAGTCCCTACAATCTGAACTTCATTCTTTACAAGAAAAAATTCGTCTTGATGAGACGTATTCGGCTATTAAATCGCTAACTAATGAAATTAAATCTCTCCACGATAATATGTGCTTCTCAGCTAACAACAAGTTTATTTCAAGCGAAAAGCAGAAATTTGATTGCGCTAATATTGAAGCTATAACTTCGATTTCTCTTCTTTTTATAAATCTTCTGCTGTGGCTTCCGACTACTCTAACGCCAACGGCGCGTCGTCTAATATAATTGCTGCCTTGCTGGCCAACCCTTCGTTATCTCCGTGCCCCTCACCTGGCTTACCAGCCGTTACTGCTGATCAAACATGCACTACACCAGTTGTTTTTAACTCTTATTTACGCTCCCGTACCTTTGCTGCTGCAGCTGCCGCCGCCTCGGCTAACGTCAGCACTGCTTTGCCTAATATTGTTGCTGCATTGCCGCCCATCTCTTCGTTATCTTCGGGTGCTGTTCATACGCTGCCTGATGCACAGTGGACAACTGTGCAAAACAAAAGACCCAAAAAACAAAAAAAGGACAAAGGAATTAGTGACCGGCCGCAACCAAAGCAAAGACTTGGAGGTTGTTGCTATAAAAAAATGGGTACACATTGCGTCATTTAAACCTTCAGTCACTGAAGATAATATTATTGAATATCTCACTAAAAACGCCAAAATAGACCCGTAATCAGTTGACTTGTTATAAACTAGTAAAAAAAGATATGGATGCTAATGTCTTAAAAAAGGTTAACTTTAAACTGAGCGTTGCTGGATCTTGGATGCTATTTTGAACCCTACGCTTTGGCCAGCGGATGTTAAAGTCCGGCCTTTCAAATTTTTTCGAAAAGAGGGTCTTCCCAGCAAGCAGTCTTAGACTTGCAAAAAAGTACTGGCCTTAAACTTTACTTCCAAAACATGTCTGGAATGCGTACTAAAAGAAAGGAAAGTATGGTGGGAAGTATGATGTCTACGTTTTCGTTGAAACCTGGCTAAATAATAATTTCTTTAATGAGGAGTATTTCGATTCGGACTTAATTCAAGTATACCGCAAGGATAGAGATGCCGTGAAAACAGGCCACTTTAAGGGTGGTGGTGTTTTAATTGCTGTCAAGCGTAGCCTACGGTCATCTTGGTATCAGCTTAATAATCACAACCTTCTATTTGATCAGCTGTGTGTTTGTCTATTTAGCTCTTTTAAAAAAATATTTATTTGTGTTTCATATATCCCGCCTCATAGTGCTGAAGTTTGCTCACATGTTAATAATATTGTTGATTTATATGATAAAAATAATGATTGTAATTTCTGCATTCTTGGCAACTTTAATCTTAAGGATATAATATGGTCAGATCTGCAAGGAAACGGTGTTTTAACTCCTACTAATATTAATAGAGCTCACGAGATTTATCTTCTAGATAATTTATTTAGCTCGAATCGTACCCAAGTAAATTTTACTTTTAATAAGCTGCAAATAATACTAGATCTAGTTTTTGTAAATGAGAACTCAATATGTAATCTAACTGAATCTGACTTTCCGGTCAGTAAAACTGATAAACATCATGTTGCTCTAATTGTATCTTTGGAATTTTATGACGCTGTTATAATTGATAGTAATTGGCAGTCTTCTTTCAACTTCCGGTCTGCGAATTACCACGATTTGAGTCTTGCCATTTCTGATATAGATTGGAGTGCTATCCCGTGTTCGGACAATGTTAGTGTGTGTTTTGACGCTTTTCTACACGAAATGACTGTTTTATTCTCACGCAAGCTTTCTCGTCTTCCTACCCGTATCCATTAATTACCTTGGTACAATAAAACTCTTAAGAAGTTGAAAAACCAAAGAAATAAATACTATAAAATGTTTAAAGCTAGAGAGTCTGATACTGACCTTAAAGATAAATATGTGTATTATATGAAGCAATTTAATGTTCTCGATAAGTTTTTGTATAACCAATATATCCGCAGATTTGAAATTGAATTAAAAGAACATCCCAAGGCGTTCTGGAGATTCATTCATTCTAAAAGGGGTTCTTCAAATATTCCTTCATGCATGTACTTTAATGGTAGGTCCTCTCATTCTCTAAATGATTCAGTTGAATTGTTTGCTGAATTTTTCAAATCCAATTTTGTCCTTCATGATGACTTTGTCAACAGTCCCCCCTGCCCTAGTCTGCCCCAGTCCTTAGATTTTGGGTATTTGTCCATTACTGAAACAGATGTTATTAATGGTATTTATTCCCTAAAAACCTCTTTTAAGAGTGATAATGATGGCTTTTGTGAATATTTCCTAAAATCTTGTAGTTCCACTGTTTGTGTCCATATGTGCTTAATCTATAACCTCTCCCTTTCCTCTGGAGTGTTTATCCATCATTTCATTTCATTTCATTTCATTTCATCGGGTAGGAGAAATGATGTTTCTAATTAAAGACCCATTTCTAAATTATAATTATTAATACGAGAAGTTGTCTTTTGTTTCCAAACGAATCGTGTCACCTCACCAGCATGGTTTTGTGTCCGGTCGTTCTAAGGTTACAAATTTAGCGATATTTTCTGAGTACTGCGTATCGGCTTTTAAATGTGGGTATCAGGTTTACTCTATCTATACGGATTTCTCGAAGACATTTGATAAAGTTTCTCATTCTATTTTGCTCTATAAACTTAAGTGTCTTGGCTTTCTTCTGTTTTTTTGTCTTTTTTAAAATCTTATCTCTCGCAGGGTAGTATCCTTGGTCCTCTTTTGGTCGTTCTATACCCTAGCTTTTTACTTTAAGCTGATGATCTGAAACTTTTTCAGTGTGTGTCTGATGTAGTATACATGCAACGGGATTTGAACAATCTTGTTGACTAGAGTTGTCGCAATAAGTTGGAACTTAATATAAAGAAATGCTTCGACATGACGTTTTCAAAAACTCAAAATACGGTTCTTTAAAATATTTTCATCACAAATCACCAGCTTACCAAAGTTAATGATTTCGTGGATTTGGGTGTTGCTTTTGACTCGGCGTTTTCTTTCCTGAACCATGTCTGCTATTTACTTCCAGAGGCGTTTAGCAATTTAGCGTTTTTACGTAGATGTGGGAAAGATTTTAAAGATCCGTATACCAGAAAATTTCTTTTTAATGCACTTGTTCGTTCGAAATTAGAGTATGCTTCAGTAATTTGGAACCCAATTTACAGTTGTCACGCTTTTAGAATTGAACGTGTTCAACGAAAATTTATTCGCTTTGCATCTCAACTGCTTAATTTCTCCGAACCTCTTCCTTCGTATGGTGCTAGGTGCAAACTAATTAATTTGAAATCTCTGGAAGGGAGGAGAATTGTCCAGTCGCTTATGTTTGTCTATGACTTATTAATGGATATATAGACTGCCCTAACTTGCTTGAACTAATAAGCTTCAACGTTCCCCACAGAGTATTGCGTTTCCAATTGCTTGCAACCAGTCAAAGCGAATTACTTTTATCTGGTTCCGGTTTTTGGAGCTCTTTCGGAATTCAACTGCATCTTAGGAAGGTTGAATATTGAGCTCTCGACCTCTAGATCCTTATTAAAATCTATGATAGAATCTATTTACACGTAAACTTATACACTAAGTATGTACAACTTTTTACTTAATGGGGTTCTATTTATTTAGGCATTTTGATTAAATTTGCTCCTATATGACTAAGTGTACTATGTAACATGTTTCTGCTGTTGTTGTATGTTATTATATAATTCTAAGGTGTTAACTTTTTTTGTAATCTAGTCTGTAAGATTTTTTATAAGTCATAGACTAAATAAAGATTGAATTGAATTGAATTGAATTGAATTGAAAATTTGTTTAGTGTCCTTCGGTAATCTCATTATTTCACAATGTAGCTAGCCAGGATCATTACAGTTTTTTATATCGGATACGATTATTTCTGATATACATATGTAACTCAGACACTGATATTACACATTTCGATTTGTTATTTAATACATATCGTCTTCGTCCATTTAACTGTATGTCTTTCAAGTAACTTGAAAGTGGAATTTACTTTGGAACCCATGGCCCTCATGACTCAGGGAAGTAAATATTATCCATTTCTAGTATATTTTGACAATGTCGTTGTTGTTGTTGTAGCGGCTACAACAACCCCGCCCAGGACGGTTGGTATCTCAGTCGTTGTCGTCAAGTACCACTAACGGCAGCCCTAGGAAGCGTGCAGCGTCTGTGGGGTTGGTCCACAGGGACAAGGCCGTTAGGGTTGTCGGGTTTTCCGGGCATGCGAAGAGATGTTTCGAGTCAGGTAGGAGTTTAACCTGCTGCAGTAGCCGGAGCGAAGTTATGCTAGTGTCGTTCGTGTCTCCCGAGGCAGATGAAGCTCCGTCTCGTCTGTGTCCGGGGGCGGTATGCCTAGAACGGCATTCACAGGTCTAGAGTCTACATAACTCGAGACTGACTCCCTGTGAATGCCGTTCAGGGCC
>NW_016166816.1:11252-16734 GCF_001687245.7 Rhagoletis zephyria | reverse complement strand
CGTGTCTCCCGAGGCAGATGAAGCTCCGTCTCGTCTATGTCCGGGGGCGGTATGCCTAGAACGGCATTCACAGGTCTAGAGTCTACATAACTCGAGACTGACTCCCTGTGAATGCCGTTCAGGGCCAGTCGGTAAGCTGACGGGTCTAGAGGTAGCTTGATGAACCTCTGGACTTCGTCCGTCAGTTCATATAGATACTTCCTGACGTGCCTGACGTGTCGGAATTGGTGTGTCATCGACGTGAATTCCCAGCGGTAGCTTGACCTCCTTCGTCCAGGTTGTGAACAGGGTCGCAGAGGATTTCGTAGGGGAGAGGGCTAGACACTGCAGTGAAGAAGCGAGAAAGTTCGGAGAGATACCCGTTTACTTTCGAACACAGGTCATCAATTCCATTCCCAGTCGCCATGATCGAGCAATCGTCGGCATAAGAGACAATCGAGACTCCCTCTGGTGGTTGAGGGAGCTTTGAAATGTAAAAGTTAAACAGTAGCGGGGAAAGGACACCACCCTGTGGAACCCCCTGTTTTATTTTCCTCAGCTTACTCGTTTTGTCTCTAAACATTACCGACGAGCGTCGCCCACTCAGATAATTTGCCGACCACCGTTTGAGCCTCTGTGGGAGAGAGGAGGCCTCTATATCTTCTAGTAGCGTGGAATGGCAGACGGTGTCAAACGCCTTTGACAAGTCCAACGCTACTAGAATCGTTCTCTCACAGGGACGGTTTCGGTTAAGGCCACGAGTTATCTGAGTGTTTATGGCGTTAAGTGCTGTTGTTGTACTGTGCACTTTACGGAAACCATGCTGATGCTTCGCTGGGGTCAAGTGGTTTGTGAAATACGGGAGTAGCAAGGCCTCGAGTGTCTTCGCTACCGCGGAAAGGAGTGTAATCGGGCGATACGAATCTCCTTTGTTGGCGGGTTTCCCCGGTTTGAGCAGTGGGACCACTCTCCCCACCTTCCAGATGTCTGGGATGATGAGAGTGGCCATTGACAGGTTGAGGACCTCCGTTAGGTACGCTACCCCCGCAGGACCCAAATTTTTCAGCATCAGCATGCATATTCCGTCGGGACCCATGGCTTTGGAGGCTTTCGCCTTCCCGATGGCCACCTGAACTTCACCGCAAGTGAAAGCAAGGGGGGCACAAGTTGTTGGCAGTTTGTGCAGCCTTCTGGTCACTCGACGCTTGGCTTTGTCCACCGGAGGATGCAGTATGAACTGCCGGCTAAAATAGCTCGCGCATCGCTCCGGGTCCGACGAAGCATGGTCGCCGAAGGAAATTTCGACTCTGTCGTCGTGCTTCGTCGGATTAGACAATGACCTCACGGTTGACCAAAGCTTGCTCACACCAGAGGTGAAATTACAAGTCTTCAGATGCTCCTCCCACTTCTTCCGCTTATGTACGTTTACAAGTTGCCGAATCTCCGCGTTGAGATCCCTGATACGGGGATCTCCGGGATCGGCCTGACGAAGGCTATCACGCTCATCGGCTAGAACAGCCGCTTCGGCAGGGAAGTTTGGACGTGGGTCCGATATACATCCTGCCGGTATGAAGCGAGCTGCAGCAGCAGTGACAGCCCTGCGGAACTTACGTTCACCGAGATGGACGTCGGTTGGTGTGGGGAGCGCTGTGAAGGTGTTTTCAGTAAACTCCGCGTAACCTTTCCAGTCAGCTTTAGAAAAGTTGATATAGGTCCGGTGTTTGGCGGAGGCAAAGTCGGTTGGTTTATCTATCGAGATGACTATGGGTAGGTGGTCTGATGCTAAAGTCAGCATAGGTCGCCATGTTATGCTGTTTATCAGACCAGCGCTGACTATGGTGATGTCTGGCGAGCTACTGCAGTTACCCATAATCCTGGTGGGTGCGTCGTCGTTCATTGTGCAGAATGTCGAATCGTCTATCTGCTCAGCCAAGTCTGTTCCCCTACGATCGTTTGACAGGCTTGAGTGCCAAAGATCGTGGTGCGCATTAAAGTCACCTACTACCATACGGTTTTCACCTCTGAGGAGCGCACCTATATCAGGGTGATATCCTGCCGGGCAGCAGGTGACAGGGGGTATGTATATGTTAAATATTTCGAGCTCGACATCGCCTGACCGGATAGCGATGCCCTGACATTCTAGGGTGGTATCCCTGCGGTCGATGTCTGCTTCGATAAGACGATACTGCACGGTGTGGTGCGTGATGAACGCTAAGCCACCACCATTATCTCGCTCGCGATCTCGACGGTGCACGTTGTACCCGGCGCAATTCAACAAAGTTGAATTGCTGTGCAACTTCGTCTCTTGGACCGCAGCTATCAATATACCATGCCGACACATGAAGACGGTTATCTCCTCAATCTTGCTCTGTAGCCCGTTGCAGTTAAATTGAAGGAGCTTCATGTGGTTCGGGAGACGTGTCGTGATGTGGGGTGTAAGTGAAGTGTATGTTCTTGCCGCCGTTGGCTGTGTGTGCTGCTGAGGTGATTGCCGCCCTGTGGTGGTGGTGGGGGGCGTCGCAATTGAAGTCTGCGACCGAGCAGCGCAACACGGGCCCTCGAAGTTCCCCGTCCAATCTCGCGTGGTGCGCAGACCTGAACATGCCCTAAAGTGGCACCAGCCAAGGCAGGTGTTGCACTTGACTGATGTCACATTACGGAATATCCTGGTCTGACATACCGTGCAGATTGTAGGGGGAACCAGGAGTTGTTGGCGGCGGCGTGTGGGTGGTGGTGCGGTTGTGTGTGTTATGTGGTCTGTGGTGGCTGTGGTACGGTCTGTGGTGTTATTATGTTGTTGTGTTGTGGTGACTGTGTGTGGCTGCTGTGTGAGTGTGTGGGGCTGCTCGGGCGGACTATGGTTAGCCGTGGAGGCTGCTCTGTTTGAGCAACAGGGGGCCACGTACGACGTGGTCCACTGTCTATGTGTCCGTAGTCCCGAGCAGACTCTGAGGTGACTCCACCCCTCGCAGGCATTACACTTGACTGAGGTGGAGTTGTGGTGTAATCGTCTCCGGCATACACAGCAGGTGTATGTTTCTGGCCCTGGGTTTGACTCGATGCCAGCCCTGAGTAGAAGAATACGTAGTGAATGTAGCCCTATGGACGGACAACTTCTGAGATACTTCGCCGACCTAAACGGAGTTAGATCGCCGAAACAACAGCCCTTGGTCGGGTGAAACCCAAGTCATTCCGTACGTAGAAGAGCTTCCTCTCTTTCCTCGGTGATGTTGTGGTCCGGGCCTTCCGCAGGCTCGCTTCCGTCGACATAAGGTTCAAGTGTTTCGGGTTCTTCGCAGTCAATAATAATGTTGTGCAAAATGATGCACGATAAGATGATGTACTTCACGTACCACAGACTTCTGCACTCAATGTAGTTGAAAACACGAAACTACTTGTTTAGTATACCAAATGCCTGTTCCACACACACTCTTGTTGATGATAAAATTACATTATAGCGAATCTTTTCTTCCGTCAGATATCCATTATCTTTGAAAGGTATTAAGATATAAGTTTCAAGCGGATAAGCGCAGTCCCCCAAAAGATGACACTCTTCCGGAAAATTCAAAGAACAGATGTGTCCGTAGTACTGAGCAGACTCTAAGGTGACTCCACCCCTCGCAGGCATTACACTTGACTGAGGTGGAGTTGTGGTGTAGTCGTCTCCGGCATACACAGTAGGTGTAGATTTCTGGCCCTGGGTTTGACTCGATGCCAGCCCTGAGTACAAGAATACATAGTGAATGTAGCCCTATGGACGAACAACTTCTGAGATACTTCGCCGACCTAAACGGGGTTAGATCGCCGAAACAACAGCCCTTGGTCGGGTAAAACCCGAGTCATCCCGGTACGTAGAACCGGCTGTCGTGGGAACGTTGACAATGTCGTTGTTTCTTTGGGTAAAAATAAATAAATTTTACTGTTCAATATTGGAAGGGGTTTGAATAAAATTTATGATTTATTGTTAGTATGCAAACTAGCACTACAATTATCAACTTATTACAACTCTTACAAAAACAATGGTTTTGGGATGGGGAGTGGAGGGGGGGGTGTGGCACATAAAACCTCACCCACTAGAAAGAGAACAGTCTAGACTTTAAGAAAGATAACCATTTCCCTCTCCGACCCCTCTGCAGACCCCTGGGGGCCTATTGGAAAATGGGATATTTACGTAAAAGACTTTCGCATTCGATCCGTGCGGGTGGCATCCGTCGCATACCGTAATAGGTATGATTAACTCACTTTTGGCTTGTGTGCTAATGTCATTGATATAAAATCCCTTACAAAAGTGAATTTATGTCAATTGACATTAACTCCATTGAAATTATTACACGTCACCTCCGCTGACCGATGACTTGAACTCAGATCTATCGAATGGGACTTTAGTCCATTGCCATTGCGACTGCTGGGGCAGCGCAAGCAAATTGACATACACTTCCCCGCATATTTCTGCCTACAGTGCAAAAAAATTAGAAAGAACTTAAATCACAAATTCCTCATCTAATACGATATGTATCGAAATGAAGGCTGACATCCTAAATGTAAAGTTGCCATGCAGTAGTAAAATTTGGGTATGACAAAAGCAGTGGTAGCACATGCAACACTGATGCTTGGTCAATGTTACACTGCATTGCAGATTTATTTGGGATCAGTTTCGATGCAAACATTGTTGAATTAAAACATACATTGAAAATTTTAACGAAAAAACGAGAGAATGGCCACGAGTTTTAAGCTTGTGCAATCAAATATTTTGCATTTAACTGGAAATTCGGGAAAAAGTCAAACAAACACTTTAATGAGAATGAGAAGAAGAAAAAAGCGACGCGCTGTTATTTACTACTCATATTATAATACAAGCAAAAAAGCACAAAGGAAAATACCCAAAACGCAAAATTTTATGGAAGTAATTAATAAAATGCAAGATGATGTTTTCTTTAATAATTTTCGAATGCAGAAAAGAACGTTTAAGGTTTGATTGAAGTTAGGTTTTATAAAACATTAATTAAAAACCTACTTATAGGTTTTATATGGAATATTGACCCCACTTGCGCGTTGCTGCGATAAAGGCCGACCCGGCTACTCATTTCGAAACTTAAACGAAGGGTCATATGTTTTCCACGTACTGCAACTGCTCGTCAAAAAATAATGGAAGGTTTTGAAAACCTTAAGAGTTCGTCCTTTTCCCTTCGTGCTAGGTTGTGTTGATGGGACGCATATCCGCATTTCTCAGCCAGTAAGAGATAGCGTCAGCTACTTTAACAGAAAAGGATTTTATTCCGTTAATGTGCAAGTAAGTACTTACATAAAATGCTCAGTTAAACCAACTTTAAAATTAAAATCAATACCAGGCAATCGCAGACAGTATGTGTCGATTCTTAGACGTGTATATCGGTTATCCGGGTAGATGCGATGATGCGGCAGTTTGGAACAGCAGCCCAATCAAACAAGCAATAGCTAACAAATCTTTGAATTTTCCGGAAGAGTGTCATCTTTTGGGGGACTG
>NW_016166816.1:0-11137 GCF_001687245.7 Rhagoletis zephyria | reverse complement strand
CATTCCCACGACAGCCGGTTCTACGTACCGGAATGACTCGGGTTTCACCCGACCAAGGGCTGTTGTTTCGGCGATCTAACCCCGTTTAGGTCGGCGAAGTATCTCAGAAGTTGTCCGTCCATAGGGCTACATTCACTACGTATTCTCCTACTCAGGGCTGGCATCGAGTCAAACCCAGGGCCAGAAACATACACCTGTTGTGTATGCCGGAGACGATTACACCACAACTCCACCTCAGTCAAGTGTAATGCCTGCGAGGGGTGGAGTCACCTCAGAGTCTGCTCGGGACTACGGACACATAGACAGTGGACCACGTCGTACGTGGCCCCCTGTTGCTCAAACAGAGCAGCCTCCACGGCTCACCACAGTCCGCCCGAGCAGCCTAACACAGTCACCACAACACAACAACATAATAACACCACAGACCGTACCACAGCCACTACAGACCACATAACACACACAACCGCACCACCACCCACACGCCGCCGCCAACAACTCCTGGTTCCCCCTACAATCTGCACGGTATGTCAGACCAGAATATTCCGTAATGTGACATCAGTCAAGTGCAACACCTGCCTTGGCTGGTGCCACTTTAGGGCATGCTCAGGTCTGCGTACCACGCGAGATTGGACGGGGAACTTCGAGGGCCCGTGTTGCGCTGCTCGGTCGCAGACCCCAATTGCGACGCCCCCCACCACCACCACAGGGCGGCAATCACCACAGCAGCACACACAGCCAACGGCGGCAAGAACATACACTTCACTTACACCCCACATCACGACACGTCTCCCGAACCACATGAAGCTCCTTCAGTTTTGTTAGAAATGTCGAGAATTCCACGCCGAGAAAAAAAAGACACAACTCCTTTGGTAGCAATTCAAACCGGAAGGAAGTACATATTTATTCAGCAAAAGTTACAATCTTAAGAATATGGGCAGGGTTGTATTTAATGGTATAAATGGTCGTTCTATTTTACACTTCAATACATTTCCTGAACGACACTTTTTTTAGATTAGTTAATAAATTTATCGTTAAATACATTGGTTACATGCCAATTCAAGTTCAAGCATAACAAACAACTTTTACTTACTTTTTAATAAGATTAAGTGACTTACAAATATTAATATGATTCGTCTTAGCTATACCTTTGGTCAGGATGTCAGCCAGCATGTCGTTAGTTGGTATGTATATTAATTTAATTTTACCGCTATCTAAGTGCTGTCGAATAAATTTGCCTTTTATATCAACGTGTTTTGTGCGAGGTGAATATGAATTGTTCATAGCCACTTGTATGGCACTTTTATTGTCGCAGTAAAGAACCATACCGTTCGCCATGTTTGGTATCAGCTCTTGTTGTAATCGCATTAGCCACGTTGCTTCTTGGATCGCCGATGTCATGGCCATGAATTCTGCCTCAGTTGATGACAGAGCATCAGTTCGCTGTCGTCGAGTACACCAAGAGATCGGATCTCCTTGGAACTTGAACATATAGCCCGTCGTCGATCGCCTTTCATCGAGGTCACTAGCCCAATCTGCGTCGCAGAACCCAGTAAGATCGCTTGTTTCTCTGCTAAAGACAAGACCGCTGTTTATGGTACCCTTCAAGTAACGCATCACGCGCTTTGCTGCAACCCAGTGTGCTTTTCCTGGATTTATTGAAAAACGACTTAGAAGGTTCACAGCGAAACTGATGTAAGGCCGCGTTATTTGCGCTGCAAACAATAAGCATCCAACTGTTTGCATATATGGGATTTTCGTCATTTCACGCTGTTCCGCTTCGTCAGTAGGAGACATTGTGATGCTTAAACGCTGATTTAAATCGATTGGTGTTGCAACTGGATTGCTGTTAAACATTCCNTTTTTATTTGTCCATATTTCGTAAGGGCTTTTCACATTTGTCGCGAACGGAATACGATTTAATATATACGCAGCCGTATTTGCGGCTTCAGCCCAAAACCTTTTTTCTAACCCGGAGTCGATCAACATACACCGCACCCTTTCAATTATGGTTCGGTTTAGCCTCTCAGCTACGCCGTTTTGCTCCGGTGTATACGGCGAGGTAGTTTGGTGTACAATACCTTCAGATAAACAAAAGTTCTGAAATTTTTCATTAATATATTCAGTGCCATTATCTGACCGAATCATTTTTATTTTGCGCGAGCACTGATTCTCAACAAGTTTCTTAAATTTCAGGAACTCATTAAACACTTCTGCTTTGTGTTTAATTGGCACCACGAACACTTTATGCGAGAAATCATCAACGAATGTCAACAAAAAACGAGCACCAGAAAACGACTTTTCTGCGAATGGACCCATTACGTCCGTATGTATTAAGTCTAGCAGATTTTCTGCCCGAACACCACTGCTTTTAAAGGAAGCACGCGTTTGCTTTCCTTTCACGCAAACCACGCACTTTTCGTTGCTAATCTTTTCAAAATCAATACCTATAGAAGCAGATTTAACTTTTTTTAAATGCTCTGGGCAAATGTGCCCCATTCTTCTATGCCATAGTTGATAATTATCGCGGGTATAAAATGCATTTTGTGTGCTCGGATCGCGATTATATTCCGTATCACAATTTAGGCGATACAAATCGTTTACAACATTCGCAGTTGCTATCAAATTTCTGTTATTGTTGTAAATTTTGCACTCATTACCTTCGAATATAACCTTATTTCCGTTTTTAGTCATTTGTCGTACCGATAACAAATTTGCGCATAACTCTGGTACATATTCAACGTTCTTCACTACAGCATCTGTTTTTGTTTCATTCGCATATAAACTCATATTTACATCACCTTTCGAGTTAACTTTAATAGTTTTGTTATTCGTAACTAAAATATTTTTATTTGCAACCGGCACTTGATCAACAATCACATTGTGGTTTCTGGTCATGTGAGAAGTAGCACCCGAATCAACATACCATTCGTCTTTACGAATGTCATAAGAAAGAAGAGATGCGAAAAGTACATTTTACCTTTCGTGGTGCTGCCATCTCGCTTGGTTTTGTTAAGGCAGTTTCTAGCAAAATGACCTAGTTGTTTGCACGAATGGCATCGAAATTGATTAGATTTTTCCTTTAAATTTGATTTTGCTTTTGAATAAAGTGCATTCTCACCACTCTTGTAAGTATTCGTATTGTCAAATTTTACGTCTTGTAACAAGAGTGTTTTTACACCATCGATAGTGAGTCTATCTTTTGTGTTTTCAACGGCTAATACAAGTGGACGAAAATCATCTGATAATCCTGCTAACATCAACGATGCGGTTAGCTCTTCGTCAATATTAAGGCCAGCATTTTGCACTTTGAGTGACGTCATGACTACCGAATTTACGTATTCCTGCACTGATACGTAGTCACAAAGTTTGCACTGCACTAGTTGTTTTAACAGCTCCACTTTTCGCGTAAGGCCCCTGTCTTCATATGCGGAAAACAATGCCTTCCATGCCTGATGAGCCGTTGTAGCTGTTGCAATATGCGAAAAGTTATTTGGCTCTATCATCAAAGTTATTTCAGCTAGAGCACGTTCATCACTGTCTTTGTCCTTTTCTGAAGGTTCTGCAGGTAGCTCATTTTCAACTACCTTCCAGCAGTTCTTTATGACAAGATAAGATTTTGCGTGACGCTTCCAAATGTCGAAATTTTCGCGACCTTTTAATTTCTCGAATGGAAAAGCTACCGCGTTTGTCGCCATGTTCAAAGAACAATCCGTGATGATTCGGTTAGAAATAATCAATCCGCGTGTAATAAATACTTAGCCGTTTAGCAAACACACTTTTCCAAACAGTATCAATTGTAATTTTGTGACTTAAGGCCCATAACCTGTTAGAAATGTCGAGAATTCCACGCAGAGAAAAAAAAGACACAACTCCTTTGGTAGCAATTCAAACCGGAAGGAAGTACATATTTATTCAGCAAAAGTTACAATCTTAAGAATATGGGCAGGGTTGCATTTAATGGTATAAATGGTCGTTCTATTTTACACTTGGCAGCTGCTGCGGCTCGCCAGGCATAACAATAGTCAGCGCTGGTCTGATAAACAGCATATCATGGCGACCTATGCTGACTTTGGCATCAGACCACCTGCCCATAGTCATCTCGATCGATAAACCAACCGACTTTGCTTCCGCGGAGCACCGAACACATATCAACTTTGCAAAATCCGATTGGAAAGGCTTCGCGGAATTTACTGAAAACACCTTCGCTGCCCTCCCCACACCAACCGACGTCCATCTCGGTGAACGTAAGTTCCGCAGGGCTGTCACTGCTGCTGCAGCTCGCTTCATACCGGCAGGATGTATAACGGACCCACGTCCAAACTTCCCTGCCGAAGCGGCTGTTCTAGCCGATGAGCGCGACAGTCTTCATCAGGCCGATCCCGGAGATCCCCGTATTTGGGACNCGGGAGACACGCACTACACTCGCACAACTTCGCTCCGGCTACTGCAGCAGGTTGAACTCCTACTTGAGTAGGTTGAATGAGGATGTGCCGAATGAGTGTCCGGCATGCGGAGAGACCCCACATGACTCGAAACATCTCTTCGCATGCCCGGAAAACCCGACAACCCTAACGGCCTTGTCCCTGTGGACAAACCCCACAGAAGCTGCACGCTTCCTAGGGTTGCCGTTAGTGGAACTTGACGACAACGACTGAGATACCAACCGTCCTGGGCGGGGTTGTTGTAGCCGCTACAACAACAACAACAACAGGAAGCTAATTTGAAAAGAGATAGATTTGTAACATTTTTCTCTGCCTAGTCTTTTATTTTATGAGACAAAGTTAAACAAATAAACTTCATTCCAGTAAAAAAAAAACAATAACAAAAGAGAATTCAAGTAATGTTAAACAAAACAATGTTAGTTTAGCGTAACATATGTTCCGTAGTATGCTTATGTGTGCACACAATGGTCTACAGTATTATATTATGTTCTGTAATTTGTTCTAAAACCTCTCTTAGTTTTTTAATTTCTTCCACTTTTTCCTTTTCAATTTTTACTTTCTCCTTTTCGCAGTCTAACAATTCAGACAATATTTTGTTATCTTTCTCGTTTTCTTTTTCAAACATTTCAAATACATCCACTTTCGATTTTTCTTCGCTGGCTCTCCTTTTTTTTGGTATCATTTAAACTGCAACTTGTCGAGTCTAGCTCTTCAAAAGATGATTCCAGGAGTGATACTGGCACAGATATGTCACCCGTAAGTTTAGTCTAGCTTCTCAAAAAACTCCCAGCTCGTTGCCGCTTCTCCTGATGTGTTGTTTCGTCGCTTTATACGTTTATAGGAAATCATAAAGTTCTGGTACTTGCGTGCCACTTCGTCCTTGTTGAATGGGAAACTTTCATCAACGCTTTTAATGTCCCGGAGCACACTTTCCCACAGAATGCTTCGTTTTTTCGCTTTCCAACACATTCCGGTTCGTACTTCAGTCTTACGTCCACTAAAAGCTGCTTCCGAGTTGGAGTCCATTTATTATAGCTGTAAAATTAGCGAAATTCATTAATAAATTAGGAAAAACCAAAAATTATATAAACTTACAATTCAACGTCAGCCATTTTGCCACAAAGTTTTTCTAATGTATTAGGGATGGCAAAGTCGACTTCGACTTTCGACCAAAATCGACTTTTTACTCCTGAAAGTCGAATTTTAGTGATCGACTTTTAGTGTATGGAAGTCGACTGAAGTCGACTTTTCACTTTCGACTCTCGACTTTTTTTGATTTATTTGCATATAAAAACTGATCTTCTAACAAGGGCGCGGAGTGCTGTTTGGTCGTATTTAAAAAAATTTGCCAATAAAACTGAAGTGAAATTTGAAAAGTGTGGTAGAGAAATGTGTTTTAATGACAGTACAACAACATTGTCAAATCATTTAAGAGCAGCGCATAAAATTACTATACGAAAACTAATTCCTCACATTTGTTAATCGTTTGTCTCCACAGTCTTCAGTTAATAATGAGGTAAGATAAACATAGGTATTTATTTTAAAAATTTCATGCAAGAAAGTTTTTCTGCATGAGTTTATGTAAGTTTCTAGAGACAGTCTTTGGTTCGAATTTGACCAATCCGTAAGGTACAACATTTTAAACACCGCTAAAAACGTTGCTGGTAGGATTCCAGTTAATATGCGACATTAGTCGTGTGGATAGTCCCAATCCACTAGCTGTCTGGGCCACTCCCATATTTATCCATGCTTATAAAGTGGCACTATATTTCTACCAATACCCGCCAATTCTGCTCCATCGGAAGGCAACATTTTTCAAAAAGTTGTCCGTTATTACCAAATATCGATTCAAAAAATTTTTAGAATGTTTTTTTTTTGTGCATTGAATTTCACTAAATTACAGATTATTCTAAAGACCACTAGTAAATCATGATATTTTTGGCGTATTCTGACTCTTATATTTATAGCTAATATATGAGTTAAATGCAGAGTATAGTTAATACATTTTCTTTTTATTAAAAAAGTCGAAAAAAGTCGAACAAAGTCGACTTTTCTTCGTGGATCGGTCGACTTTTAAAGTCGGCTGTACAGAGTCGATCGAAAAGTCGAAAGTCGACTTTCTAGTAAAGTCGAACAACCCTATAATGTGACCAAAATTAGTGATGCGCAATTCGACGTAATCGTACGCATCGATAACGTAGTTTTTGCATTAGGGATTACAATACTTAGCAACAGAGATGCCACTGCTGTTGCGATCATAATACTTTGTTTAGTTGCAAAGCAACCTGCAATAAGGATGTCAGGATGTTTGTAGAGTGGTTGTTGGATTTATATTTATTTAAAAACTCACGACTAATAACTATACATTTGGAAAAGCAAAATCAACATGGTTTAGCAAATCTGCGGCGGGCGCAAGAAATAACTGCTTTGCAGCGGCCAGCCATCGCTGTCCACACTCCAAAGGCAGTCTTCTTTTAGTTCAAACTTCATGTGGCTGGTACTGTGAACGGCGGGCTTAGCGTCTACCACGACACAATACTTCACCCAGAAGGTCCGGATCGCTAAACGAAACACAGTATATACAGTAATAAACCTTTTCGCAGTTTTTCACCAATTGGTCCCCGAGGAGTACTTTTGGGTTGTGTGCAGCGTTTTCTTTTTGCGCACACGGCAACACTACTCTGGGGAATTTCGCCTCATGATTAGAAAAAGGTATTTTCGGGGATAAAATATATATAAATGTGTTATTTATGAACAAGATGTAGGTTAAGTATAGAATCATAGCTTGATTAAGAATAATATCAACAGGTAAGTACATAATTAACGCTTGTGTTTCTATAAACTGGAAACTCACATCGTATTTTGTATGAAAAAATGTGAATTTATAAAGAAAAACTCTAAATTCCGGAATATATTTAAGTCTTTATAAAACAAGGTTTATTTAGTTATAGAGACTCCAATGCCTGCCAGCGCATCCGCCCAGACAGCTCATTAAGCACACCCAAGTTTGAGCGGAACTCCTCAAAAATACTTAACATCAAAGTATATAATGTCACATATATGAATCATACACACATACAATACCATTTGCCATGAATTGCTACCGTATGAATTCAGGACACGCATTTGATTGGAGACTGCGTTGGTTATGGTGGTCATAAGCTCAGCCAACACATTCAATGGTCCATTGCCCGGAGCTGCTCCAACATGATGAGCGGATTTTAGTGCCTCTAGCTACAAGCTGGATATTTGAATATTGGGATATAAATAGCAATTATCGCTTTAAAATTATAAGAAAAGTGTTTATTTATAAAATTACCTGTGCCCCTCTGTCATGGTACGGTTGTTGCTCCCTTTCATACCACAGTAATTTTGTATGCAACTCTGAATCAGCAAAATTCATGCTCCTTCTCATTATCAACCCTGATCAGATTTTACCCCCGAGGAGTACCCAAAAGGGTTTATTACTGTATATGCTGTGAAACGAAATGTGCAAATTCATAAGCGTACAGGCTTTTTATGTGCTATGCAAAGCATGCTCTGAAAATATTCAACGCGGGCCGCGATGCTGGTAACAGAGGAAGAGGAAGGCCTCCTCTGCGTTGGAAAGACCAGGTGGAGAAGGACTTGGCTTCACTTGGCATTTTCAATTGGCGTCAGTTAGCACAGAAGAGAAATGACTGGCGTGCTGTTTTGGACTCGGCCAAAATCGCTTAGGCGGTTACAGCGCCAATTAAGAAGAAGAAGAAGAAGAAAGCACATTGATCAATACCGTTTGTGCTATGGCAATCCTGCTATACAATTGTTATACAATTTAAAACTCACATGTGAGAAAGAGACAAATAGAGGCTATTACATATTTTACGACATTTCCATATTAGAATAGAACTTCAACTTAGGTTTTGACAGAAAGAGGTATTGCCATACATGGTACTGCCAGATATGTGAATGTGTAAAACAAGAAATTAATAAAACATAAAACATGTATACATAAATAAGTAAAACAATAAAAGCGGCTTGTTACAACTTTGTTTATTTCATTAAAAGTATATTTATCTTAACTACTATTATATTTACAGATATTTTAAATTAAAAATTAAAATTTTAATTAATTTTTTTTAAACCATATATAAAAAGACATCCGCAAAAGTCTGCGTACAAACTGTATTCTACAACGATGCTGATGCCCGCGAATATCCTGGTAACTAGTAGGGTAACCGTTTCTCATTAGCACCTCTCTTAAATTGACTCGATGCCAGCCCTGAGTAGGAGAAAACGTAGCGATTGTAGCCCTATGGACGAACAACTTCTGAGATACTTCGCCGACCTAAACGGGGTTAGATCGCCGAAACAACAGTCCTTGGTCGGGTAAAACCCGAGTCATTCCGGTACGTAGAACCGGCTGTCGTGGGAATGTCTTAATATCACCCTGACATAGGTGCGCTCCTCAGAGGTGAAAACCGTATGGTAGTAGGCGACTTTAATGCGCACCACGATCTTTGGCACTCAAGCCTGTCAAACGATCGTAGGGGAACTGACTTGGCTGAGCAGATAGACGATTCGACATTCTGCACAATGAACGACGACGCACCCACCAGGATTATGGGCAGCTGCTGCGGCTCTCCAGGCATAACAATAGTCAGCGCTGGTCTGATAAACAGCATATCATGGCGACCTATGCTGACTTTGGCATCAGACCACCTTCCCATAGTCATCTCGATCGATAAACCAACCGACTTTGCTTCCGCGGAGCACCGAACACATATCAACTTTGCAAAATCTGATTGGAAAGGCTTCGCGGAATTTACTGAAAACACCTTCGCTGCCCTCCCCACACCAACCGACGTCCACCTTGCTGAACGTAAGTTCCGCAGGGCTGTCACCGCTGCTGCAGCCCGCTTCGTACCGGCAGGATGCATCACCGACCCACGCCCAAATTTCCCTGCTGAAGCGGCTGTTCTAGCCGATGAGCGTGACAGCCTTCGTCATTCCGATCCCGGAGATCCCCGTATCAGGGATCTCAGCTCGGAGATTCGGCAACTAGTAAACGTACATAAGCGGAAGAAGTGGGAAGAGCATCTGAAGACCTGCAACTCCACCTCTGGTGTGAGTAAGCTTTGGTCAACCGTGAGGTCACTATCCAATCCGACGAAGCACGATGACAGAGGAGAAATTTCTTTCGGCGACCATGCTTCGTAGGACCCGGAGCGATGCGCGAGCTATTTTAGCCGGCAGTTCATACTGCATCCTCCGGTGGACAAAGCCAAGCGTCGAGTGACCAGAAGGTTGCACAAACTGCTAACAACCTATGCCCCCCTTGCTTTAACTTTGTCCATGGCCACTCTCATCATCCCAGACATCTGGAAGGTGGGGAGAGTGGTCCCACTGCTCAAACCGGGAAAACCTGCCAACATAGGAGATTCTTATCGTCCGATAACACTCCTTTCCCGGTAGCGAAGACACTCGAGGCCTTGCTACTCCCGTATTTCACAAACCACTTGACCCCAGCGAAGCATCAGCATGGTTTCCGTAAAGTGCACAGTACAACAACAGCACTTAACGCCATAAACACTCAGATAACTCGTGGCCTTAACCGAAACCGTCCCTGTGAGAGAACGATTCTAGTAGCGTTGGACTTGTCAAAGGCGTTTGACACCGTCTGCCATTCCACGCTACTAGAAGATATAGAGGCTTCCTCTCTCTCTCCCACAGAGGCTCAAACGGTGGTCGACAAATTATCTAAGTGGTCGACACTCGCCGGTAATGCTTAGAGACAAATCGACCAAACTTAGGAAAATAAAACAGGGGGTTCCACAGGGTGGTGTCCTTTCCCCACTACTGTTTAACTTTTACATTTCAAAGCTCCCTCAACCACCAGAGGGAGTCTCGATTGTCTCTTACGCCGACGATTGCTCGATCATGGCGACTGGGAATGGAATTGATGACCTGTGTTCGAAAGTAAACGGATATCCTCTGAACTTTCTCGCTTCTTCACTGCAAAGTATCTAGCCCTCTCCCCTACGAAATCCTCTGCGACCCTTTTCATAACCTGGACGAAGGAGGTCAGGCTACCGCTAGGAATTCACGTCGATGACACACCAATTCCGACGGTCCTCAAGTCGCTAGCCGGCAGTACTCGGGGTAAAGACAAAGAAACGTTGCTGGCGACATACAAGGCAATAGGCCGGCCGGTTTTAAACTACGCAGCACCAGTGTGGTCGCCGGGGACTAGTAGGACGTAGTGGACGAAGCTACAGACGGTACAAAATACAGCACTTAGGACACCGACCGGATACCTCCTGATGTCACCAGAACACCACCTCCACGATGAGGCGAAAATGCTCCCAATTAGGGAGCACAACACGATGCTCTGCAAACAGTTTCTTGCTGGGAGCCACAGATGTGGCCACCCGAATAGACAGCTGCTTGCAGAGGAGCCCTCGCCGAGGCACGTCAGGAGGCATCTATATGAACTGACGGACGAAGTCCAGAGGTTCATTAAGCAACCTCTGGACCCGTCAGCTCACAGACAGGCCCTGCACGGCATTCACAGGGACGCAGTCTCGAGTTATGTAGACTCAAGACCTGTGAATGCCGTTCTAGGCACACAAACACCGGACATTGACGCGACGGAGCTCCATCTGCCTCGGGAACCAGGACAACAATAGCCCAACTTCGCTCTGGCTACTGCAGCA
>NW_016166815.1:0-23131 GCF_001687245.7 Rhagoletis zephyria | reverse complement strand
ACTAATGCATGAAAATCCTAACCTCAAAAAAATCACCCGTTATTTACGCACATATGTATGTATATATTTATATGTAGTTATGTACTGAAACTACTTGCTCTGGAATGCGCCTGGGATAAAAAAAAAACAGCAAAACCACAAAGAGGTGCTGAAAAAAATATAATTCAGCAGAGCTTGCCTGCAGTGACTCGTCGCTGCTTGTTTAAATACTTATGGTATGTGTTTTTTCTATATATGTAAATAAATCGCATTAAATTACATATCAGACAGGCAAGTGACGCCAGTACCAATTTTTTTCGATGAGTGTACATACAAAAGTAAGTTTACACCGCGTATGAGTAATCATATTAATGAGTTTTTATTGAAATATACATAGCGTACACCGTCTGCAAAAGAGTCACAACTCAAAATTTGACATGTTTCAGATTATGCGCTAAAAATGTACACAGAGCTTTTATTTAACTTTCAGCAAAGGCTGGAGCAAATTTTTGTTATAATTTGTTAAAAAAAAAACTAATTTTAAGTCGCCCTAGCCCATATGATTATTTTCTGACAAACTTGTTATTATGAGTTGTGACTCTTTTGAAGACGCTGTGCCATTGTATTTCACTGCTAGAAGACTTCTTTGCTAAATTGGCTTTGGTCGATTGCACGCATGCGCACAAATACCTGCACATATTCCGCTCATATTCTCAAATACATGGGCTGTGCTAGTTCTATATAATTCGTATTATACTGCACTGATTTCAATTGCTCTAATGTTGTTGAACTCCAAGAAAGTGCTTTCCTCTGGTACATAATACTTAATATATGCAAATCACGTTTGTAAAGAAAAAATTTGCATAAAACAAATTGGCCACTACTTTTTGCTACTGCTGTTGCTGCTTGTTTGCGCTGGCGTTAGTGCTTTAGAAATAACAACAGAAATTACCATACACTTGGAATGCTCTGAATTTGCCTTTTCTGATTTGGATTGTATCAAATTTGCTTATTGAGAAATTTTATTTTAACTATTTTTTTTTTTTAACCGACTTCAAAACTGTTACTGGTTAAACTTGCACCACTTAACCGACTTCTATAATTCTTCTTGTAAAGGGAAGCTCGAATCTCAGAGGTGGTCCAATACTAATTTGGTTTAGATCCGATCATTGGATCATGAAGAAATTACCGGTTTTTTGCTAAAAAATTACTTATTTTGTTTGCTTCTAACTATTAATGGGTTTAGGTAGTAGCAGAGTGAAAATTTAAAAAAACTATATTTCTCTTTGGACGCAGTTAAGAGTTCAGGTAAATTAAAATAATTTTGACAGAAGGTTATCGGCAAGGCTTATTTAAAAAGTATTATTTTTTTTTGCTTGTAATTAATATGAGCAACTATTTCTTTCGAGTTGTAATCTGCTATTTCCCATAGGCATAAACTGCAGTTAAGGGTTGTTGGAAATTTACTAGCGCTAAAACTTGGAGGCTCCTAGGGTAACTTATCGCTTCTCTTATGTACTGCATAACTTTTTAAATAATACTTTTACCCTTTTTTCCTAAGCACCTTCAATTTGAAATGTCACCTTTTTATTATTACTTCACTAGCTGAAACAAATTGGCTATACTCTCAGCTCCACTTCGCAAATACTTGGGGTTAACCATAAAAAGTCAATAAATACATATTAGATCGCAAAAATAATTAACATACAACATACGTTACAGTTACGAGAACACACAACTGCATACATTTATACACAGTAAATTGTTTAAAAAAACTGTGTGTTGTTGCTAGTAACGTGTTTGCTTTACGTGCTAGTTTACTTAGTAACCGGTGAATTTCTGTCGCATGGCTCGTTTACTTATTTTTATTTTGCATGCTGCGCACGTTTTTGTCGCGTTTGCCAGCAAACATGCGAATGGAAAATAGCAATAAACAAAAATTAATGCAAAAAATAGTAAATAAAAATAAAATAAGGAAACAAGAGAGTGTGAAAAATTCTACAAAATACCAAATATGTAAATATGTATGTACACTCGCGCTCAAATGTGGATGAATGGTGTTTTGTTTTTAATATTTACAATCTTTCCAAGCTAAGTTTTCTGTATTCTCTATAAAGTTTAAGATTTAATTTATATGGTTTCGCTTTAAGCATGAATCATATTTCCATAAATAAAAAAATTACAAAAAAAAGGTTGCTTGGAAAAGATTGTAAATATTAAAAACAAAACACCATTCACCCACTTTGACCGCCACTGTAAGTAGATATTTGCGCACTAAAGTTGTTTGACATTACTAGTAGGCATTCTCAAACTATAGATTGCTATTGATTTGATTTCATATATGGCATGTGGCTATAGGAATATGCAAATTACTATTCACATATCGATAAAAGTTTACTTAGTTAATTTTTTTTTTGCGGGATCAATTTAATCAGCAGCATTTTGCGAAAGGTTCGAAACCGTATTAAACAAAATTATCTGAGGAACACATTTGCAAATTATATTAATCCTCGAACTGACATTTTTAATCAACCTTTTCAAGTTGGGGTCTAAAGAACTCACAAAGGGAGTAGCTATGTAGGTTAGGTTAGGTTATGCTGGCTGACCATAAGAGGTCTCATACAAATATAACGTCCATAGCGTTGCCAGATGCGTTTAAGACCTAGGAAACAATGAGTTCACGCAATGTTAAAGAACTTTGTGGCGGCGATCGAATTTGTTTCATATGAAAGTAGAGTCTTAATGGCCGCCAGTCTATCTATTACCTTGTTTATACCAACACATAAAGCGCTTTGACTCAGTTCGCTGTGATTCAAAATGAAAGCATAAACCAACTGTAAATAGGCTCAGAATTCATTTTTTTAATGCGGTTCTTGCGTAGGTATAAACAGGGTATATGTAAATGGTTATTTGCTTGCTTGTTGGGTTAATTTCATGCAGAATCTCTGCCGCTTCCTTAATTGCAAAAACCTCGGCTTGATAGACACTGCAGTGATTTGTTAGCCTAAGAGACCTATGAGTTACCCGTTCTGTGTAATACAATGTAGGCCCTACTCCTCTGTAAATTTTAAACCCGTCTGTGAAGACGTGCGTTGCTTTCCCTATCCACCCCAAGCCTTTACGCCAATCGTCAACTTCTATTGTAGCTTCTAGAAACCTTTCGAAATTCAGACGCGGGATCACGTAGTCTATTCGCCCTGTGACTACTGTGACCATACGTTCTAAATCCAAGCTTCCCTGTGGCAGAAAGTAACGCGGCAGTTGTAAACGCCATACTCTTGGCTACCAAGTCCACTGGTGGAATGTGTAAGATTGCGTGGAGCGCCGCCGTCGATGTTGTCACCAAGGCGCCCATTATACTGATAACTGAGAGCCTGTAAATACTCTCCAGGTATTTAAAGTATGTCTTTTTTCCGTTGCTGTCCACCATACCAAGACCACATAAAATAGTACTGACTATAAATATCAGGTGCAAAAGAGCGGGTGAGAGACCCCCAAAGGTGGCCCAACATCCTCTTACATGTACATATGTATACAGTGTTGCCGGGGTCTTCCTCACCCGCTCCTCCACATCAAGCTTCCACGACAGTTTTCTGTCCAGTACGATTCCAAGGTACTTCAATGGGAGGAGCTAAGGGTTAACAATATTTTCGAAAAAGTTACTCGTTTGATTTTGCTTAAAGCTTCTCAAGATCAAAACATTATCTTTCAATTTACATTAAGTGATCTACATTCATGACAGCACTACCACACATTTTTATCACGGTTATTCTTATCATATTTTCACCTTCGGTAACACTGGTAAATTTTCTTCTCGTATTTGGGCCGTATATTTATTTTTGTGAGAAAATTTATTTATTGTGATTTTTTAAGAACCGCAGACAGTCCTTATGCTACATACGTAATTAGTTATGTTGAAAAATAAAGCGCTTTTATTCCGGGACCAATATGTTTTATAAAAAAAATACTTATCGCTTTGAGAGCCCAGTTTCATAGATCAATATACAGACGGTAAAAAGAGAGTCCTCATATTCCTTGGCTTTATACTCTGATGAGGTATCTTGGAATAAACCTTGATTTTGGAAAATGAGCTCCCTCACATTTTCATCGGGTCAATGGGAGGATTTCTTTGGCCTTCCTGGAGCCTAAACGCGGATTCATCGTTCTAGTTCTGAACTAAAGTTAAAGTTGAGTTAACAACACAGAAGCGTTCAGAACTTTTCCCAGTTGCTCTCCCAGAGAGAGAAACACAACAACAACCATATGTAATAAAAGTTCTAAACTAAATAGAACGATGAATCCGAATTTATGATTATTGCGTGGGTTAACTCAGAACGCTGTAGGTACTTAAGAGTAGTAATGGGCTTTAGAAAGGTCAAGCTTTTTGGTTAAACATTCGATAGAAATGATATTAATTTCCACAGCAAAGCTGATAACAGGCTGCTCGCTGGGGCAGGAGGCCTTAAGGAGCTCAGGCCCTTTGGATATCCTTTTTTCAAGGCAGAAACACTGTCGGTGGGGCGACTGCCTTAGAAAATGTGTGTCTAATATGGAAGTTGTTCGCACCAGGGATCGATCCCAGATCCTGCTGAGTTGTAATACTTACCTCTAATCACTCAGACACAGCGGCTAGTGAGGTTACCCTCTGGATATCTGTGCAAACGATCATAATCGACTACGTTCTGCCGACTTGGCTAAGAGGATGACACAGCGTCTACACACTTTAGATGCAAATCCCTAGCGTCAGTCAAGCTAGGTTAAGTTATGCTGACTGGATTGTAAAACTTCACATTAGACAAATTGTTAGGTACATGATGGATATTTTGCACTCGGATGTTGTATCTAAGTCACATTCCTTTTAGGGATATGTAGGGACTATAAGGAAACCGCTGACTAAGATACTTTAATTATTTGGGGGGAAGAACAGAATTATGGCATTACGCCATTGAGACACAAGATATTAAAAGAATTCACAGGATTTAAGCCCAATTAATAGTAAACTAGTGAAATATCGGCATTTTTTAAGTACATATTACTCATTGTCAATTTCACCAGCTATGAGATAACCATTAGTCATCGGCACTTAAGAAAACATCGACGGACATTCGTTTAATTTCCGTATTCTTGCCTACCTATAAACATATGTACATATGTATATACGTACATCACAATTTAGTGCTTTCACATAAACGCATCTTCAAATGGCTTCTAAGAAGTGTCAAACAAGTTTACAAGGAATCTAAGCTGCCCAATGGTATCCTGCGACCATGCTTAGGCACATAAATTTCGCAGAATTGGCGCCCATGGCATAAGAATGTGTATGCACCATACATACGTGACGACAACAACAAAAATCAAACAAACAATTTTACAGCAAGCAACTTATAAACTTAACTACGACAACTGTATAGTACGTGTGGGTACTGGAAAAAGGCAGTAAAGCCTGAAGAGGCAAGACACGTCAATTCGCAATCGGCAGTGCAACCAGGAAATGCCAATCAATATGCGAGAATAGAAGATAGAACAAGAAGAAGAAGAATACGAGCTCCAACGCCAACACCGCAGGGCTAAAAAAAGCTTAAAAAAATACTACAAAAAAAAAACAAAAAATAATAAAAGGAAAAATGGTAAAAAATATATGAAAAGAGGAAAGCAGCTAGGCAACTAGCTTTGTGCTGAAGCGGTCCTTACATACTCAAGCAATGGTACGCATGTACTATCAATGTATGTATGTATGTATGAAGAAAACGGCAAAGGTAATGAATAGGACATATGTACTTGTGTATATACTTTGATCGTATATATATATATATGCATGTGCATTAAGGTGCATCACTCTACATACAAAAAAATAAAAATAAATCCATCGAAATTATAAAATTTATTATATTCTAATGGCCTTATTCATAAAAAATATAATAGGTTAAAAAAGCTTTATAAAGTGACTTTTTCATAAAACCTTTGATTTATAAAGCAGTTAAAGTCGTCTCAATTTTTTATGAATTTGGGTGTAAGAGCAAAGTATTTCGAACAAATATTAAGATTTACATGAGCTAGGCCCATTTGAAAAAGAACTTTAAAAAATCAAGTATTTTATATATATAATGGTTTTTAAAAATATTTTCAGAAGAAATCACCGCTGATGATAAATAGAAGAGTTTAAACCTAGTTAAGAGGTCTGCATGAAAAATGTTTAAAAATATTATCAACGTAATCAAAATATTATTGGTTTTTTAAATGTGTATTTTCAAATCGGCCCTGCTCGCGCAAATCTTAATATTTTTCCGAAATATTTCGGCGGAAGTTCTAAAATAAAGTATGTTTTATAATTCCGGAGGAAAAAACTCAACTACGTTTGGCGATGCATCCTAATGTTCATATATGTATATAAATGTATATAATATTGTGTAAATGTTATATAAACTTCCCTATTCACCTAGCTACGGGCAAATTAAATATTGCATAAAAATGTGCGCGGTGAGCAAAGATGTTTTACTTTTCTTTTTTTATTTTACCCTCATTTATTATTGTTGTTTTCTTAGCCGTGTCGGTGCAGCGGATATGTGGCAACCCAAGTACATGCACACATACATACATATGTATGTATGTACTATGTAAGCTGCCGCCCGCTCAAGCGGAAGGTGCTGATATTGATGTAAATACGAGCACTCAAGTCCATTGGCACGCCTGAGAGCTGCCAGTGCTGAAGAAGAGTCAAACAAAGATGTATGTATTTACTGGTGAGTGAGCAGTTGAATGAGCGCTGAGTGAGTGTGTGAGAGTGACTCAGCGAGGCTGGGTGAGGGTGGAGCGCTGTTAAGCACGTAATGCACACATTTCTGTAGTAATAACAATAAGAAAAAAAGGATTATAACAACAAATCGCACAAATAGCGGCAGGCAGGCAAACAAACACACGACGACCGTCAACTTGAGTCTTGTCTTTGCGCTGCACAACGACCGAGCCCAGCAAGTTGCAACAAAAAGAATATAACTATGTGACTGAAAAATATACATATGTACGTAGTATGCGAAAAATTGGGAAGGTAAGTTGAAAAAAAACAATGCTAAGACTTAGGAAAATGACCGGTGGCGAAAATTGGCAGAAAGGAAATCAAATAGAGATGGAATAAAATATAGCCGGCGTACAATTGATGGACAATTTAGTCAGTAAGCAAGCACTAAACCAACAAAAATGGAAAAATGGAAAAAATGGCAAACTGCAGAGGAGAATGCAGAAGTAAAAGTTGATATCGGCACCATATGCATGCACGTAGGTATGTACACAAGAAAACAATCAAAGTGTCAGTGAACAGTAGTCAGCAGCGGCAGGCTGAGATTAGCAGCAGCAACAGCAGCGGCCGTGTATGGAGTTTGGCAGCTGTCAAGGGACCTCTCTGTTCAAACGTATGTATATACGAGTAGGCACGCTTGTAATACTTAGTGACAAGGCGGCTAAAGAATGACACACAAATAATTTGTATACATACATATATATATGTGTGAGCCCTGCTTGTTTGTGGTCTTACAGTTCTGCGCCCCTAAGTCCTCTCAAGGTTCCGTTTGGCCAAAGTCATGAATTATATAAACCGTTAGTTAGACAGCAAGTTACAAACAAATATGCAGACGAATAGCTGAAGTACATACATATTTACGGACTTGCATGCATACAAATTTACATATATGTATGTATGTATGTAGGTACATTAGAACGGATCGGATCCCATACAAACGAAATATGTCGGCAATTACCATTCATAGTTGGAAAGTTTGTGAACTTCGAGGGGCTCGAGAGCGTTCTAAAAACAGCCAAACTTGCGTACATTTTTTTGTGTGAGCCAGCTTTAGAGTGTGAAAGATCGTTTAAAGGGTGTTTTAGGGTTAAAAAATACTTTTATACCATGTAAATTATTAATTATTTATCAGGTAGAAATTGAGACAGTTAATTTTTCTGGTCGTATGTGTTAACTTAGGTCAACTGGTATGTGTATATATAAAATATATATTCAACAAGGTGTAGCGCTTTAAAATTGACAAAAAAGTGCGTACATTTTTATGGATCCAAGACCAACTTCCAACTAATGAGTTAAATTAAAAACATCTGTCTTTCGTATCAGCACCGACCCAGCCTAATGCAAATAGTACATCTGTGTGTCCTTATATAAGCATAACTAAGTATTGGAAAAAATGCACGCGTGCAAATACTACACTCAGCAAAAACATTCCTTGATGGTCGGAATAAAGTATATTATTCTAAGGAAATATTACCTGGAAATGGCTCCAGGGACATGCCTCCCTTAATATGAGTAAACAATTTGACTGAATTTAAGGAAAACACAATTTCTTAGTTTTTAGGAAAAATTTACTTGCCATTTCATCCCCCGTGAAAGGAATAAGTATGTAATTTTGCTCGTGGCGCTCGAACAAATTTTTTTTTTTAATATTTTTATTTTTTAATTGTATTTTTTAAATTATATTTAAAAAGAAAAAATATCTAATTTACTTGTTATGGTATTTGAGTATTAGGTTTTTCCATATATGAAATAACTTTTACAATTCGTAATTTATATTTAAATTGAACTAATGACTTAGGTTACTCTAACCAACTCCAGCTGGACTCAGACCTGCGATCTCCGAACCAAAAGCAGTAGTCTTTACGCGACGCCACAGCCGACATTTGCCAGGAAAGCAATTAACTTTGTCTTAACATCACTGACAAAATTAAAAATTATTACTTATATTGAGTAAATTTACTTCCTCAAAGAAATGACGTCCTATTTTTACCATGAACCTGAATTAAGGAAAATCTTCTCAAATTGAGTAAATTTTTCATAATATTAAGGAAAAAACAGTAACTCTAAAATAAGGATACTGTTTTCTTGTTTTAAGGAAAAGCTCTTTTCTGAGTGGAAAACATATGTACATATACATATGTACGTATGCAGGCATATTGTCCTCATATTGCAAATTTCCCTACCGGTTATAGTAACCATTCAATTATTCTACCAAGCATCACTGTGTGACTGAACTTGACTTTGGTGCTGCTGCCGCTAGTCATCCGCTTGCGCAAATGCAATTTTCGTGCTGCAACCAATGACATAGCCGTCTGCTGCGCTTCCACCAGATAGTTGTAAGTTGATTTTTCACACTGTCGTGCAAAGTTTTCGTACATACATACATGCTTATTATTTTTTTAATTTCAATTTTTTCTCATTTTTGCCTTTCTTTTTGTTACCTCTCGTCGTGTTAACAAATTTTGTAAATATTATTAGTACTACGACTACGTATAGGCGCAAGCAGTGTGCTTGGGAATGCTGCATTTCATCGGGTATTTATTTTTTGTACTTTCAAGAAGAAGAAGATGACGCAAAGAGTATTGCAACAAGCTTTTTGTTTGTGTTTTTATAATTTTGGTTCTTTTTCATTTGTTTGCCATTCACTGCATCGAATGAAACGTCGTTGGTAAACAATATTTTTACGTTGTTACATTGATTGTAGATTATGACTTGACTACTGATCGTGGATGATTTGCTGGTGATACTCATGATGATGATTTGTAGTGTTGTTGCTACTGACGCTGATGCTGATTGTGATGATGGTGCGAAGCAGTGTTGCCAATTTGCGAGATTTCGCCCTTTTTTCGGAATTTTATGACTAAAACAAGATTTGTTGCATACCATACCAAGCAATAAAATTTAGTAAGTAGGTAATTGATAAATAAGAAACAGTTCATATTATCAATTCTATTAGCGGAAATTCATTCACTTGAAATTAATTTTAATAGCAAGTTTTTGTGTATTTTGAAAATTTTGGAAAAATTTCGAATCAATAATTCTTTGCAAATGTCTTGAGTTTCTATGTAGATTCTGAAGTTGTTTTAAATTAATGTAAAATGCTTAACGGCAAGTCTTTAGAGAGCATAGCGGTATACAGATATTGACCAGTTTGATTTAAACAATGAATGGAAAAGTATTTTGAGTGTTTTTATTATCAAAGAAAGTAAAATTAGCGATGTATGAACGTTAGGGAGGTACCTAGTCGTTAACAAAATGGCAGTGGAAACTTCTTGTATCGAAATTTTATGGAAGGTATAGTTTGGTATTATATTTCCATAATTTTCATGCTAGCTGCCCACGATTTTTTTTTCATTGCTTACTCAGATCAAAACGAAAAAGACAATCAGAATAAGCATTAAATGTGTTTAGTCGCGACTGCTAACACCAGGCGCCTAAATGCATGCTATGTACTCCTGCATGTGCAAAAATTTCCTTCATTAAATTAATGAAATTTATGTACATGCACTTCTCAACTGCCATGTAATAGAACTTTCTTAAGTTTTAGTTTGATGGCAGTTCAAAGTATGCTCTGCCTAGTCGGATGCATCCTCCGGACACTGCTTCCGGAGCATTCTGCGGACTCTGCATGGCTTACAACCATGCGGAGGTGGTAATAGTTGATTACCATTGGCCACAGTGGCTACCCACTACTTTTTGGTCCAATAAATATTTTTTTATATACATACATGCAAACATACTACTGGTCTCCCCTCTCACTGAGTTATTCAAAATGCAATGTGTCTAGCAAAACGCACCTAATTTACTTAATAAACAATCATCGCATTTTCTGGGGTATTTGGCGGGCATATACAATATAATTACTATGAAAAAAATGGCTAAATAAACAATTGGGTATTATTATCGGGAGTGTCCTGAAGAAAAACAAAGCGGTAAAATATTGATTTTAAAGAATTCTATACTAAGTATTTCTACGAAAAGTGTTTTTATCCAATATGAAAAATAAAGAAAACCTTTAGGGCTTTCAGCGACCGTAAATATTTTTATATTTCAAAATAAAGAAATAGGGGTATATTTTTTCGGTACAGAACATTGCATTAAAGTTCCGACTTTACTTTTTCCCCCGCATTTTTGGACCACTCTAATACAAATACTTGTGTTTTTCATCGGAAAGCATTTTATGTATAACAGATACATATAGCGCGGGATTTCTGTTATAGCTTTAGTATAAAAAGGGATTTAGGTTATATTAGGATGGGATTTTATTAACCCAGTTACTGGCAACACTGGTGTGAAGTCGTGGTGCATTCACCTTGCCACTTATGTAGTTAGTGTTATTTAACAAGTTGTTACCGTGGGATAAATATATGTATGTATGTATGTAGAATATATATATCGTCGTTTAAAGTACCAAACCGCGTATCGTCATTCCGCAAAACGGCGTAACTGACATTTGCTACCAAAAATTGGATTTGCTTGGCTCAATCCTTATCTATTCGTCCTGAAATATACTAGCCAGAAATGAAGTTGCTTTATAAAAAAGAGAATCATTTTGAAATATGAAAATAATTTATGCGAGGTTTCACATTATCTTGATACGTGGTTTTGAATTTTGTTGATACGCGGTTTTGTACTTTAAACGACGATATGTTTATTAAGGTGCTTTTTTTGCGACTATCGTTTTTTTCACTCCTACCTCGAAATTTTGTGGAAAAAAACTCTCTGGAAATTGGAATCCTTAATAATAACATTAAGTACTTGCCCAGGGCGTCCAGAGATTTCCAATATAAAATACATGAAAACTTTGATGTTTTTCAAAACTCTATAGCTCAGAGGCATTTTTATGGTATAATTATGGTATAAGTAAGTTTTCCTCTTATATGACACCGTTCCAGGGTCAATTTTACACAAAAACAAATCAATAGCGGTGTACACCAAATGAGCACGTGACCTGGCACTCGGGTAGAGAAGCTGATTTGCTCAGGCAACAACTTTGACTACTTCCGTCAACTCTTCTGTCCGAGTACAAGGTCATTTGCTCTATTTTGTGGAAACCCGTAAAATATTCGCAAAACTAGGGATGAACGACCTCGAAATATTTTTTGATTTCAAAATAAAAAAATAGGGGCATATTTTTTCGATATGGAACAATCCTAGGGGGTGAGAGCATAAAAATTCCGATTTTACTTTTTTTGTACATGCATTTTTAGACCACCCTAATGTACATACTTATACTGCCGTTCAATATCACCGCTTCCAATGACATTTCTCTCTTTATCTTTTTAACTTTTTTCTACTGAAATTTCAAAAAGTAAAAAAGCGTGCCACACAACACTTAGCCACTGTCAATTCACTTTATGTTTGCTGTCAAAAAAATAAAAATAAAATAAAATAAAAAGTCGAAATTCCCTTTCAGCAGCAATAAAAAGCATCACACGCTCTTTGCTGCTAGTTGTGTTAATATTTGTGCGATTTAATGAATATTTGTTTAGCCAAAAACTGCACGAATCGTCAAGAATTTCCGTATGTAAAAACGGTTTAAGCATAATCGATGCAAGATTGATGGCACCGACTTTTTTAGCTTTTTAACAGAAATCACGTTGTTTTGACTTCCATTTAAAGTAAACTTACGTAACTTAGCCGGTCGAATTTGCATACAGTTTTGTCCAATTTTCTCAGGAATATTGTGAATGGTTAATTAAACCTATTTTTTTATTTACCTGTAAAGAGAAAAGAAAAAATAAGGAATTAAGATTAATAATGTACTAAAATTGTTGTTAACAAAAATGTTACATAAGAAATGTTTTTGGTTTTGAAATAAGCTTTACAAAAAAAAATAATAATAATAAAAAATTTTGGTAATCTTTAGGCGCTGGATTTTCTAGCTGTGAGTTTTCGTGTGCAAACTGAAATTTATTGTACACTCTTCATTTTGCGATTCAGGAAGTATGAGAATTAGTCTTAACTGTCAAAATTGTGAAAACTTCTCTTCCGAAATACTCACTCAGTATTTTATTTGGTAAGTTTTTGGTTATATTTTTTTTCTCTCGGTGTACATTATATTTTCTTACTGAATATTGGCCGCAGATAGAACATAAGCGCAACATAGAACATAACATAACATAAGATAGAACATAAATGAATAAAAGCGTTTAGCGAAAATATTTGAAAATTTCATATTTCTGACATTTATTTTAAAACTTAACACGAAAAAAAATCAAATTGAGTAATTGGAAAGATGTTTGTTGGATACAATAAAGATGAAATTTTGTTCAAATGCAGTTCTTTACAGTTTCGTAGCTCATTTAATTTTAAATAGATAATAATTCTAAGAAAAAAGTTTCAAATTTTGCTGAAAGTTTGTTGAATTTTTGTAATATTCTAAAAAGTTTGAGACTTGCGTTTATATAATTTTTGTTAGAGAATGAATTGTATTTTATTTGAAAAATAATGGAAATTAAATAAGAGAAAATGAACTCAGAGAAAGCAGCGAAAAAGCATTCTGCCTATTCAAGTGCATTACAGTATGTGTAGATATATGTACATACCTACAATCATGCATAAGCATGCATAAATACAAAAATACGTGTATCCATCAATTTGAGAAAAAACAAGTTTAGAAAAACAGATGTCAATGCTGGCGTCACACGTTAAACGTGCTTATGGCTTAGTAATTAAAAGTGCATAAATTTAATAAAAGTATTTGTAATAATAGTAATAATAGATTGGCGCTTACACATATGTTAGTGTTTGGCCGAGCTTCTCGCCCGATTTGTGGCGTGCGCCTTGTTGTTGCCACACAAAGGCGCCTCCGAACGGTGATTGTATTTTTATGTGAAGCTGTTTTTCATGGCAGAAATACACTCGGAGATTTGCCATTGCCTGCCGAGGGGCCACCGCTTTTAAGAAAAAACCTTTTTTTCTAAATATTTTTATTTTTTTTGCGATATTGCTTTGAACCCAGGCCTTGCGGAATGGTAGCGCGCACTGCTAACCCCTACACCACAGCGACGGTAAAAGTATTTGTGAAGTGTGCAAAAATGTTAAACGTGTAAAACAACCGATGCCCGCAGAAGAGACCCAACAGTTACAATAAGCAAGTAAATAATAAGCGCTAAGCAATTGTTAACCAGGGAAATTTTAAATAAATAAGCATTATTTTAAGCATAAAAAGCCGACAAAGAATTTCACTTTTAAAAATCAACATAGCAAAGATTATCTACTTGACCAACACGCTCGTCAGCGTGGTAATTGCGTAAAAAATGTGTGGGCAAAATATGTTTGTATATTTTAAATTATGTATGTATAAAAAATTTTAAAGCGGGTACAGCGCGCAAGATGAAATGGGCTCGTAAATGCAATACAATTTTTTTGCTTGATTTTGTCTCTAAAAAAGCAAAACCACACAGCCATTAACGAAGCGAAACGAGTTAAGCTAACTACTTTAAATTTATTTCATTGTCGCGCTTATTGCTATAATTACATATTTAAGCATTTAACCATTTTTTTTTATTATGAATGAAAGTGTTCTGCATTTGACTGCAGTGCAGAAGAGAAAATTAATGAATTGTCTAAACCCGTTATTTTACGAAAGCCGTTAAATGTATGTACATAGAATTTTCTGTTTTTTTTACTTTAGGGTTTTAAGAAAAAAATTGAAAGTGTTTTGCTGTTAAGAAATTTCCTGCTCTCCATTTCGTTTGCTTTTCATTTCATTTCTTACTTCTTACTGCTTAACAAACTTGTTTGTGGGTAAAAGTTAAAGTCACAATAAATAGTTGGCGTAGAGAGCTAGGCGCTTAACAAATTACCAGCGTTCTTTTTATACGCAAGCAAAATACATGTAGACCAGTTTTAAGCGATGGTTATGTGAATATACAATAGAAAATGAAATGCACTAAGAAAATATGTAAAGATTTAACAAAATTTATTTGCGATAACAATGTAGCCTGCTGCTTCTGACTTTCAGCGCACTTCGCACGTAGCACAAATTGATGTCAGCGTAATTGAGGGACCAGTTGTGAATTGTAAACAAAGGATTTGTTATAAACTTTTTAATACGCAAAGGAATGGGGCTCTACCATTTCTTACACCTTTTTCAAACAGTCACTCACGGAAGTTTTCGTAATTTAGTTTTTCACAATGTTTTCCATCATAAATGTTTTTCGTTAATTTTTATTAAAAAAATATAGCTCATTCTATAACAAAAACTTTATANAGTAACAATGTAGCCTGCTGCTTCTGACTTTCAGCGCACTTCGCACGTAGCACAAATTGATGTCAGCGTAATTGAGGGACCAGTTATGAATTGTAAACAATGGATTTGTTATAAACTTTTTAATACGCAAAGGCATGGGGCTCTACCATTTCTTACACCTTTTTCAAACAGTCACTCACGGAAGTTTTCGTAATTTAGTTTTTCACAATGCTTTCCATCATAAATCTTTTTTGTTAATTTTTATTAAAAAAATATAGCTCATTCTATAACAAAAACTTTATAAATTAACTTAATTAAATAAATTAAGTTAAGTATAGCCATAAATTCAAGTGTCTGTCTCGGCTGGCTTCGCAGTAGCGCATCCTGTTAACCTAGTTTTCCAAGACCTCGGTGATTAGTTCCAGTACTTTCTAAAGAAAAATGGGCCAAAGATGCTACCACTCGAAAATCCGCAGCAAACTGTCGCTCTGTGAGAATGTATTGACATCTCGACGATAAGTGTGGGGTTTTCTATTCCGAGATGCGTCAATTTTGCTTGCTAACATAGCCGCCGAGACGAACATGCNTGGTGCTACCGGTCCAAAATCCGCAGCAAACTGTCGCTCTGTGAGAATGTATTGACATCTCGACGATAAGTGTGGGGTTTCCTATCCCGAGATGCGTCAATTTTGCTTGCTAACATAGCCGCCGAGACGAACATGCGCTTCGTGAGCAAATATGATTTTTTGAGCAAAATCGTGGTCGATCAATTTTGCATTATTCATTTCATTCCGTGGCGATATGATACCGAATTTCTGACAAGATATCCAGCGGGAAAGAGCTGTCACTGTCAAAATATATATGAATAAAAAAAAAAACACTGTATGGTTCTCCCGGTTTTGTAAGACCTGATGATATCGAAGTATGCTTAGTATTTTTCCCAATTGGCACTGGCTTGCGAGTTAACGCGAAAGCCACAGTTTCAATGCAATTTGACGCTTAACTTGAAAACATTTCTAAAGCTTGCGACCTTATATGTACATATNTACAGGTTTCAATGCAATTTTACGCTTAACTTGAAAACATTTCTAAAGCTTGCGACCTTATATGTACATATGTATGCAAGTTTCGTAATTATTTGCAAAGTTTAAGCAATTGTTATTAAAATTAATTATTTTGGTATTTTTCCGTAGCTCAGATTTGCATCTGTCCGGCCCATATTAAATGATCAGAGAAGCAAACAGAAAAGTTCGCCGTACACCCCTGAGTAGAAAGTACTTTTGCAAGGCAGTTTTTACTAAATAGTTTTTTTGCCGAGTAGTGTTTTTACGATTTTAGAAAAAAATTCGACGACGTTTGGCCAATTTTTTATTTATTATTATTATTTTTTTTAATTGCCTTGCAAACATTCTTTTGAGTCGGGGGTGTATGGCAAAAAATTTTTTATTTTTTTGGTTGGGTCTAATGTACATATTTAGAGACTCATAGCCTTATTCATAAAAAATAAAATGGGCTTAAAGAGCTCTGTTGGAAAACAATATAGTATGCAAAAATACTATATTTCTTCAGTTACAAATATAAATATATTTCAGTAATTTTCACGAAAGAACTGTTTTAAAATGCATGATATTTAAGTATATTTAGAGGTATACCTTAAAACCAGGGACCCTAACAGTTACAACTTTTATTAAAAAAATCACTCTTTAGCAATTATTTTTTGACTTTTATTTAATTACTCTTTAAATAGCCGTTATTTCTGACTTTTATTTTATAAATCGAAAATAACAACTATTTTTGATTTTATTTAAATAATCTGCAAATAACAGTTATTTTTGATTTTTAAGTTATATGTCTTAAATAACAGTTATCGAAGACTTTTATTTATAAAAGTCATAAATAAAAATCAGTCACTGATCTTTATTTTTTCAATCATACTTATAAAAGTCATTTGAATAAGTCGTAGTAAACTTTTGTTTTCCAACACCTTCTTAACTGCGAAAAAGATTAATGACTTTTATATGATTGATTTAAAAAATAAAAGTCGGTCACTGATTTATATTAATGACTTTTAAAAGTAAAAGTCACTGACTGATTTTTATTGATGACTTTTATAAATAAAACTCTTCAAATTTTGCATAAAAATTGCAAATAAAAATTTATTTTGAAATTTTAGTCTCGGTGCAAAACGAAATCTATTGGTATGTTTCACTTAGTTGTAAAACATTTCCTTCATAGTGAATTTTTCCATGACAGTTTTCATCAATAACTGTTATGTTCGGTCCCTGCTTAAAACAAAGGGTCCACAGATCAAAAATGGCAACATTTTTAAAAATACTTAGGGCCAAACTCACAGTTTATACTAAAAATCTGTAGTTAACTTTCGATTCTTAATTACCTACGCACTGTGAATTTGGCCCTTAGAAAGATTTAACAAATTTACTTAAAATTATTTCGCTCATGCTCTCTATTCCTGCAACTTCGGCATTCACAGAAAAAGTTTTTTCTGTTAAGATTTTGAAATGGGGAGACGGGAGAAATAAAGCGACTATCTCAACAATAAAAAATTAACTTTTGATATACATTTTTTTAAATATTGACTGCCATAAAGCATATAATACTTTCAAGAAATAAATTTTTTTTATAGAGGAAATGCATAATAAAGAAAAAATATGTGCATTATTACTTAAAAAAAAAAAAAATACTATATAGTATATCTGAAGTGTACTATATTTTTTTTCAGATTTGTTTGAAAAATTACCATAGATTTCTTAGAAAATGTTGGCAACCCTGCTATAAAGTGATATTTTCATGAAAATTTTCGATTTATAAAGCAGTCTTCTTTATTTTTTATGAATTTGGTTGTTAGATTTTTTTTTTTTAAATTACGTGTTTCAGTGACAGTCGAAAAGTAACTTTGTACGAATGGTTTCAAAAAGTTAAAAAGTAACTATTGTACAATATTTTCTGTTATTTAAAATAAAAAATTATTTGATATTGTTGATTGATTCCTCCGAGTCATCATTTTTACAATACATATTTTCGCCGTTAGCGTTGATTTATAATTCTTAAATTGCCTATTGTTCTCTTTTGACATTAAAGTATTTGTCTATGTATTTACGATGTAATAATTTTGTTTATTTCGCTTTTTATTATCGAATGTTTTCTTTGTTTTTACCTTACCCTAACGGAATGTGTAATTCATATTTTACTTTTTACAACTGTTGGTCAATTTAACAGTTTTATTTTATTGTGCTATAACATTAACTTCGCTTTGCTAAACACACATATGTATGCATAAGTATGTATGTATTTATGTACTTACATATGTATGTATATATGCCTTTAAACTTATTTTCATTTAATAGTCATAAAAATTACTTATCTATAAATAATATCTTTTGTGTGAAGACCCTATGAACACCACAATTTCTGTTGGTCAATAGGTCTCTGGGTTGTTTGAGTTGAGTATTGCAAACGTATGTATATTTTAATAATGCATTGTTTTCTATTTTCATTTAACCAACATATTCATAAAGAATGTTTGTATGCATATAGATACCTTTTAAATAATGCTGTTGGACGGAGTTTTTTCATGGCTAATAAACTTCCTTCTTCCACAGCCAAGTTTATTTACATATCCACATACTTTGATTCATGACCAAAGTATAGAATAACAACAACGAGTAAGGAAGCCAAAAGTCTGCCGGATGGCAAATTGTGCCCACTTGTCGATTGCTGCTGCATACATACTGTCCTATTTCTGCGTTTTTTCTTTTTTTCTTACAAAATCTAAACTGAGAGAATACCTTTCCACCGATACCTAATAAGTTTATAGCGGCATAGTTTTGGCCCAGTTATTCAAGTTTTTCTTAAAAAAAAACATTTGAAAAAAGTTAAAAAACAGCATCAAAAATATCATTATTATGATTCCGTTGACATTTTTTTTTAATATTTTGATGTAAATTTTTTAAGTTTAAAAAATATTTTAAAAACCTATATTTATTCGTAAAAAACGCAATTTTTGGAGCTATTTGCAAATCGGTACAGCTCACTTAAATCTTAACATTTTGCAGAAACATTTGGTGAAAGTCTTGAAATATAATAAATTTTGTCATCCCAATGGAAAAAGCGCTACATTTTTTTGATGTTGCAGTCTAATGCACATACATACATGCATATCAAACAGGATATTCATTCGGTATGGTTCAGAGTGAAAGCGCGAAAATCAACTTTCAAAACCAGCTGTGCTCTAATTGGTTTATGATCGTTTCCAGCCAAGGTTTATTAAACGATAAATCGATATATGCATATTTTTTAATTTCATAATAATTAGCAAATAATTTTTTTTTGTCAAGTGTTAATTAAATTTTACAGTTGTCCGTAACAAAGGGTAGCTAATTGTTTCAAAAAATTTATAAATCATTTCATGGTGTGAGCACAACGCGCACCATTTTAAATCGGCGACAGTGTTCTGCGTAAAAGGCATATCTGTTCTCAAAGTCAATGCCGTTCCAGCGTACAGCGACAAGAAATGACAAAAAGCAAAATATACATACGAGTACGATACATATAAAATACCAAATTAATTAATTGGCAATGTACAGCTGTCACACCACTTGTTATGCTGTGTGTTCACACAAAAATCACAATACCGTTAGGGCTTCCAAATTTACGAAAATTAATTATATTAAGCAAAAAAAAACCTGAGGTTTGGAACAACAATTGACTCATCACGCCCCCATACAAAGGCAATAAATAGCGCAAAAAAAAAGAAAAAGATAAAAAAATAAATCGCAAACTGGTTTGAAACAAAATTTCACGTATGTAAGTATATTTTTATGTCCAAGTTGACATTGATTGAGCATTTGTTTAACACTGCTGCTGTTGATAAAGAAAAAAAAACATTTTAAATATAAATAGCAATAGATTAGGTGAAGCAATTGAAGAAAATTAATTGAATAAACTAATATCTAACTGTAGTACAAGAATAACCCTGAAGCAATTTGGTCCAAAAATCAAAAAAAAAAAAAAGTTAAAAGCTTTCTTCATTTAACACAAAGCTACGCTTTCAAATGCCTTTTGTAGCTCTGCAGAGCGTGTCAGACGTGACAATGCAATGTATTTCGAAAAGGCTGTCAAATTGACAACTTTCAGAAAGCATGCAGTTGCATGAGCAGTTACACCTTAAATGAAAAGTGTTTTTCGGAAGAGGTTTTTTATTTCTGAAAGCGAATTGCTGGGAATATTTCCAAAAACTCTTTTTCTTTCTTGCAATCGTTCTTGATACCAAAATGCAACCGTGAGCCGATTTGCCATCGGTTTATTATTTCTCTGCGTTTAATCTCATTTAATTTAATTTTAACTAAATCTGAAATAAAATTTTAAGGCAAACAGAGACATTGTTGGCCCAAAGTTATAGTCAAAATAAAGTAATTTTTAACGTTAAAAGTAGACTTTTTCCATAACTTTCACAGCTTTTAACTTTAAGAGTCGACTTTATTGTGACTATACCTACGGGCCATTGTATTTGCGTACAGAAATTTAACTTCCAAACATCCGAAAAGCAATATTGAAAGAAAACCTTTATTACGAGTAGGTATAAAAGTCTTTTAGAAATTCAGCCGAAGTCACAAGAAGTTAAAGGGCAAGATATAAAATTATTTCGTTTGCTAGTCTTTTGAACTTTCGCTAAAGTTTTCGACTTTTGCAACTCCTTGGCCTGCTTTCAATGCTTCCGGCATTGCGAATTCCACGCATGATTGCTCTACACATCATTTCAGAGAATCTATAAAAAAAAAACAAAACAGATTTACTTTAATCTTCTTGCCTGTTGCTAAGCGCTTTGAGCTGCCTTGCCTGCCATCAATCAAATTTGATGGAGAGAAAAAAGTTGCATAATTGCTTTAAGACGCAATTTTCGTAACAAAATTTAAGCTAATTTGGCGTAAAGTTAATAATGTAGATCACAGGCAAATATATGTACGTATACCTGTTTATGTATATTTATATATGTATACATACTTGTATGCACAAAGGCATGAATGTACATATGTGTTTCTGTTTGCGACTAGTAATTATAATTTAAATTATTTGCCAAAAATGTACTTGCATCAACTCGAGTCAGCTTTACTTGCCGCCAGCTTTATGACACTCGAGAATATTTCCTTTTCCATACTTTCATTTGTACATGCATATACATAAACACACACACACACGTGTGCACATGTACGTGTGCAAGTACATATATGTACAGTTGGTGTGCTCTTCCCACAAGCACTTTCTTAGAGCCTTACACCTGCTCGCCGCCCCTGCCTGCCTGCCTGCCTGCCTCTTTTTGTTTGTGTGAATATGTGGGTTTGCTTTGGCGGGCGTTGTACGTGATTTTTTGATGAAATGCTGCTAGCAGGAACCCACAACAAAATCAACAACAGCTGTTGTTGTCAAACGCTATCACCTACAGCTATACATATACATACATATGTATGTAGTCCCTGTTGCAGGTTCACTTTAAAAGCAGATTGTTTATTACATAAAAACAAAATAATGTTGCTCCATAATTTTTTTCAGGTAAGACAGGTTAATTGGCAGCAGTTGTCGCAACCATGGCGACTCAATGGATTTTGTTGCAATTAAAGTGGCAAAATCTTAAAGTTTAATTTGTTTGCGTAAATACGTAATAATCGTAATGCTGGGTAAATAAGTAATTTAAAGAGAAGCGGACATTTTTCTAATGAATGTAAACAATTTAGTGGCTTTTGGGTTTATGTGTATACAGTAGAGTGCTCGTTGGAACTTAGCGTTAGTGGGTCTGATAAGGGATTGCCACGGAATGTACCTTTATTTATGCCGCAATCAGGTTTAATCGGATTTTATTTTCATTTTCGCGGACTCCGAACACAATTTCATACCTAACATTTTGGTAGAATATTCAAGCCCTCAAACATTAATTTTTAATGACGTTATATGGAACTTGTCACATGTTACACATTTATCGTTAATATTGGCATAAGTAAAAAATTATCGTTGGGCTATTGATGCATTTATGTGATACAACGAAATTTTTCGTATTGTGCCGTTGTTCAGTAGTACCAGTGCAGTTATTTTCATTTAGCCACTTTGGAGTGTTACTTATTTCGCACTTTTTCAGTTGAATTTTTACTAAATCTTTGGAAAAAAGTCATACAATTAATGCTTACAAATTTTCCCTACAGAGTGATTGCAAATATTCCGGAATAATTATGTTCGAAGACATGTTATTGCTAAATTACGACACACAAAATCTTTAATTGGCTCTACTGAAAAATAGGAAATTTTCAGTTGTGTCATTATTGCAGAGTAACATCGATATGTACACACAAGAAACTCCCTTACGAGAATAAATTCGGGGGATTGTGAAGAAAAGTGTCAGGTGTTTAAAATAATTTGTGTTTTTTATGAAAAAAAGTTTTTGTAGTGACATTTAAAATTACAAAAAAAAAAACAAGTTTTGCAGCTCTAGACAAGTGAATTTTCCTTTATGTATAAGTAAATAATACGAAACAGCCATTGAAAAAGGAAATGTGGAAATGGAAAATTATTTAAATTGACACACAATTGACATGAAAGGGCATTTCAATTTATTGTTTAAACTGAACACAACAATGCTTAAGCTCGAGAAACGCTACCTCAGAACTCATTGAGTGCTATGGATTTACATGAATGCTTGCAACTTTTGTGAGCACCATCATCTACTTATGTATAATGGAGTGTGATGGTAGGACATGAAGCCTTTCCAAAGTGGTGTGTACGTCAGTTCGTAAAGAATCGCCACTAGCGTACGGGCAATTTTCACTACCAAAATTCATATATACATAAATAATTAACGAAGAATCTGAGCACAGCAAATCAGTACACGGACGCTAGGACGAAATTGTGAAAATAAATAATAAACCCAGAGAGGGATATATGTCCTTAAATCCTTAAAATATATATCAACACCTAAATATTTTTCTACGTAAAATGTAGGCACCCTGGAAAATTTCAAAATTTTAGGCAAACTTTTAGGCGTCACCACCAGGATTTGCAATTTTTTTTTTAACTAATAAATTCGACATATTATTGAAAACTATTCATATAAAGCATGATACAATAATTTTTAGAAGGTAGTTTCACTTCTTCTTCTT